>NW_027202776.1:0-158582 GCF_024711535.1 Dipodomys merriami | reverse complement strand
TTAGGTTTAAGGTTAGTGTTAGCATTAGGGTTAGCGTGAGGATGAGGGAGAGGGTTAGGTTTAGCATTAGGGTTAGGTTTAGGGTTAGGCTTTGGGTGAGGGTGATGGTGAGGGTGAGGCATAGGGTCAGGGTTAGGGTTAGGGTTAGGTTGAGTGTTAGTGTTAGGGTGATATTTAGGGAAAGGGTGAGTGTTAGGCTGAGGTTGAGGGTTAGTGTGAGGGTGAGTTATAGGGTTAGGGTTAGCATTAGGGTGAGGGTTAGGGTGAGGGTTATGTTGAGGGTGAGGGTTAGGGTGAGGATTAGGGTTAGGGTTAGCGTTAGGGTGAGGGTAAGGTTTAGGGTGAGGTTTAGGGTGAGATTGATGTTTAGGAAAGGGTTAGGATTAAGGTGAGTGTTAGGGTGAGGGTTGTGGTTAGGGTTAGGGTTATGTTTAGGATGAGGTTTTGGGTTAGAATGAGGGTTAAGGTGGGGGGGAGGTTTAGGGTGAGGGTGATGGTTAGGGTTAGGGTGAGGGTTAGGGTTAAATTTAGGGTTAGGATGAGGGCTAGGGTGAGGGTGAGGGTTAGGGATAGGGATAGGGTTAGGTTGAGGGTTAGGGTTCGGGTGAGGGTTCGGGTGAGGGGTAGGTTTAGTTTTAGGGTTAGGGTTAGGGTAAAAGTCAGGGTGAGGTTTAGGTTGAGGATGAGCTTTAGGGAGAGGGTTAGTGTTAGGATGAAGGTTAGGGTGAGAGATAGGGTTAGGATTAGGTTGAAGGTATGTGTTAGGGTGAGGGTTATGGTTAGGGTGAGGGTTAGGAAAAGGCTTAGGATTAGGGTTAGGGTGACGATGAGGTGAGGGTAAGTTTTAGGGTTAGGTTCAGGGTGAGGTTGAGGTTAACTCTAAGGATTAGGGTTAGGGTTAGGATTAGGCTGAGGGTGAGGGTAAGGCAGACAGTTAGGGTTAGGGTGAGGGTTAGGGTTGGGTTTAGGGTGAGGGTTAGATTTAGGGTTAGTGTGAGGATTAGGGTTAGGTTTAGGGTGAGTGTAAGGGTTATGGTGAGGTGTACGGTTAGATTTAGCTTTAGGGTAAGCATGAGGTTGAGGGAGAGGGTTAGGTTTAGGATTAGGTTAGGTTTACGGTTAGACATATTGTAAGGGTGATGGTGAGGGTGAGGCATAGGGTCAGGGTTAGGGTTGGGTTAGGGTGAGTGTGAGGGTTAGTGTTTGGGTAAGGGTTAGGGTGACAGTGAGGGTTAGGTTGAGGGTGAGGGTTAGGGTTAGGGTTAGCATTAGGATGAGGGTTAGGGTTATGTTGAGGGTGAGGGTTAGGATGAGGGTTAAGGTTAGGGTTAGTATTAGGTTTAGCCTGAGGGTGAGGGAGAGGGTTAGGTTTAGTATTAGAGTTAGGTTTAGGGTTAGGCTTAGGGTGTGGGTGATGGTGAGGGTGAGGCATAGTGTCAGGTTTAGGGTTAGGGTTAGGGTGAGTGTTACTGTTAGGGTGATATTTAGGGAAAGGATGAGGGTTAGGGTGAAGTTGAGGGTTAGGGTGATGGTGAGTTTTAGGGTTAAGGTTAGCATTAGGGTGAGGGTTAGTGTTCCGGTTATGTTGAGGGTGAGAGTTATGGTGAGGGTTAGGGTTAAGGTGAGCGTTAGGGTGAGGGTTAGGGTTAGGGTTAGGGTGAGGGTATGTGTTAGGGTTAGGGTTAGGTTGAGGGTTAAGGTTAGGTTGAGGGTTTGGGATAGGGTTAGAGTTAGGCTGAGGGTGAGGTTGAGGGGAGGGTTAGGGTTAGGGTGATCTTTAGGGTTTAGGTTTAGGTTTAGGGTGAGGATTAGTCTGAGGGGTGGGGTTAACATTAGGGTTAGGGTGAGGGTTAGGGTTAGGTTTATTGTTACGGTTGGGGTTAGGGTTACGGTTAGGGTGAGGGTGAGGATGAGGGTTAGGATTAGGGTTAGGAATAAGGTTATTGTTAGAATTAGGGTTAGGGTGAGAGAGAGGGTGAAGATGAGGTTTAGGGTTAGGATTAAGGTTGGGGTTAGGGTGAGGCTGAGGGTCAGCATTAGGGTTAGTGTAAGGGGTAGGGTTATGGTGAGGGTAAGGGTTAGGGTTAGGGTTAGGATGAGGCTGAGGATTAGGGTTATTGTTAGTTTTGAGGTGAGGGTTAGGGTGATGGTGGGGGTTAGGGTGAGCGTTGGGGTTAGGGTTAGGGTTATGGTTAGGATGAGGGTTAGGGTTTGGGTGAAAGTTAAGGTGAGGGAGAGGGTTAGGGTCAGGTTGAGGGTTTGGTTTAGATTGAGGTCTAGGGCTAGGATTAGAGTTAGGATGAACGCTTGGGTGAGAGTGAGGGTTAGGGTTAGGTTGAGGTTTAGGGTTAGGTTGAGGGTTCAGGTGAGGGATAGGTTTAGGGTTAGGGTTAGCTTAGGGTGAGCTTCTGGGTGAGGGTGAGGTTTAGGGAGAGGGTTAGGATTAGGGTGAGGGTTAGATTGAGGTTAGGGTTAGGATTAGGGTGAGGGTATGTGTTAGGTTGAGGGTTATTGTCTTGGTTAGAGTAAGGATGAGGGTTAGGGATAGGGTTAGGATTAGGGTTAGGGTGACGGTGAGGGTGAGGATGAAGTTTAGGGTTAGGTGAGGGTGAGGTTCAGGGTTAAGATTAGGGTTAGGGTTAGTGTTAGACTGAGGGTGAGGGTGAGGGTGAGGGTTAGGGTTAGGGTGAAAGTGAGGGTTAGGGTTAGGTTTAGGGTGAGGATTAGGGTTATTGTTAGGGTGAGCATAAGGATTATGATGAGGTTTAGTATGAGGGTGAGGGTTAAGTAGAGGGTTAGGATTATGGTTAGGGATAGGGTTATTGTTAGGGTTAGGGTGAGCGTGAGGGTAAGGGTTAGGGTGAGGGTGAGGTTGAGGGTGAGGTTTAGGTTTAGGGTAAGGCAGAGGGTGACGATTAGGTTTAGGGTTAGGATTATGGTTACGGTTAGGGTGAGGGTGAGCGTTAAGGTTAGGGTTAAGTTGAGGTTTAGGCTTAGTGTGAGGGTTGGGTGAGCGGAGGGTAAGGGATAGGCTGAGGCTTAAGTTGAGGGTGAGAGTTAAGGTTAGGTTTAGGGTTAAGGTGAGTGTTTGTGTGAGGGTTAGGTTTATGGTTAGGTTTAGTGTTATTGTGAGGAATAGGGTTAGGGTTAGGGTAAGGGTGAGGGTTAGGGTTAGTGTGAGGTATAGGGTGACTGTGAGGGTAAGGGTAAGGGTGAGGGTTAGGGTGAGGCTGAGGGTTAGGGTTATGGTTAGTCTTAGGGTGAGGGTTAGGATTAGGTTTAGGGTTATGGTGGGGGTTAGGATGAGGGCTGGGATTAGGGAAAGGTTTACATTTAGGAAGAGGTTTAGGGTTAGGGTCAGGGTAAGTGTGAGGGTGAGGGTTAGGGTGAGGGTTAGGTTTAGGATTAGGGTTAGGATGAGGTCTAGGGTGAGGGTGAGTGTTTGGGTTAGGGTGTGGGTGAGGGTTAGGGTTAGGGTGAGGGTTCGGGTGAGGGGTAGGTTTAGGGTTAGGGTATGTGTTAGATTGAGGGTAAGGGTGAGGGTTAGGGTTAGGGTGAGGGTTAGGGTTAGGTTTAGGGTTAGGGTTAGGGTGAGGGTGAGGGTGAGGTTTAGGGTTTGGGTTAGGTTCCGGGTGAGGTTGAGGTTCAGGGTTAAGATTAGGGTTAGAGTTAGGGTTAGGCTGAAGGTGAGGGTGAGGGTGAGGTTTAGGGTTAGGGTGAGGATGAAGGTTAGGGTGAGGTTTAGGGTGTGGGTTAGGGTTAGGGTTAATGTGATGATTAGGTTTAGGGTTATGGTGAGAGTAAGGGTTAGGTTTAGGTTTAGGGTTAGGGTAATGTTTTGTGTTAGGGTTAGGGTGAAAGTGAGGGTTAGGTTTAGTGTGAGTGTTAGGGTGAGTGTTAGGGAGATTGTTAGATTTAGTGTTAGGTTTAGGGTGAGGGTAAAGATTAGGGTGAGTGTGAGGGTTAGGGTTTGGGTGAGGGTTAGGGTGACGGTGAAGGATAGGGTGAGGGTTAGGTTTATGTTTAGGGTGAGGGTATGTATTACAGTGAAGGTTAGCGTGAGGGTTAAGGTTAGGTTAGTTTGAGGTTAAGGTTTAGGTTTAGGTTTATGATGGAGGATTACGATGAGGGTTGGGGTTAGGTTTAGGGTTAGGGTGAGTGTTAGGGTTAGGGTTAGGGTAAGGGTGAGGGTGAGGGTAAAGTTTAGGGTTAGGGTGATGTTCAGGGTTAGGGTGAGGTTTAGGTTTAGGTTTAGGATTAGGATTAGGCTGATTGTGGGGTTATTGTTAGGTTTAGGGTTAGGGTTAAGGTTAGGGTGATGGTGAGGGTGAGGATGAGGGTTAGGATTAGGGTTAGGGATAGTGTTATTGTTAGGGTTAGGGTTAGGGTTAGGTTGAGGTTGAGGGTGAGGTTTAGGTTTAAGGTTGTGTGATGGTTAGGGTTAGGTTTAGGGTTAGGGTGAGGGTGAGGGTGAGGGTTATGGTGAGGGTGAGATTGAGGGTGAGGGTTAGGGTTAGGGTAAGGCAGAGGGTGAAGATGAGGTTTAGGGTTAGGATTAGGGTTAGGGTTAGTGTGAGGTTGAGGGTTAGGGTTAGGGTTAGGTTGAGGTTTAGGCTTAGTGTGAGGGTTGGGTGAGCGTGAGGGTAAGGGATAGGTTGAGGGTTAAGGGGAGGGTGAGAGTTAGGGTTAGGGTTAGGGTTAGGGTGAGTGTTCGTGTGAGGGTTAGGGTTAGGTTTAGTCTTAGGTTTAGTGTGATTATTAGGATGAGGGTTAGGGTTAGTGTGAGGGTTAGGGTTAGTGTGAGGGTTAGGGTGACTGTGAGGGTAAGGGTTAGGGTGAGGGTTAGGGTGAGGCTGAGGTTTAGGGTTATTGTTAGTGTTAGGGAGGATTAGGGTTAGGTTTAGCGCTATGGTGTTGGTTAGGATGAGGGTTGGCGTTAGGGATAGGTTTAGGGTTAGGATGAGGTTTAGGGTTAGGGTGAGGGTAAGGGTGAGGGTGAGGGTTAGGGTGAGGGTTAGTGTTAGGATTAGGGTTAGGATGAGGGCTAAGGTTAGGTTAACGTTAGGTTTAGGATTAGGGTTATGGTGAGGGTTAGGTTTAAGTTGAGGGTTCAGGTGAGTGGTAGGTTTAGAGTTAGGGTTATGGTGAGTGTAAGGGTAGGGTGTGGTTTAGGGTGAGGGTGAGTTTTAGAGTGAGGCTTAGGTTGAGGGTTAGGGTTAGGCTGAGGGTTAGGGATAGGTTTAGGTTTAGGGTTAGGGTGAGGGTGAGGGTGAGGGTTAGGGTTAGTGTTATCATGAGGTTTAGCATGAGGGTAAGGTAGAGGGTTAGGGTTAGGGTGAGGGCGAAAGTGAGGGTTAGGGTTAGGGTTAGGTTCAGGGTGAGGGTGAGGTTCAGGGTTAAGATTAAGGTTAGGGATAGGGTTAGGCTGAAGGTGAGGGTGAGGGTGAGGGTTAGGGTTAGTGTGAGGATTAGGATTAGGGTTATGGTGAGGGTAAGGGTTCGGTTTAGGGTTAAGGTTAGGGTAAGTTTTAGTGTGAGGGTTAGGGTGAGAGTGAGGGTTAGGTTTAGTGTGAGTGTTAGGTTGAGTGTTAGGGTGAGGGTTAGGTTTAGTGTTAGGTTTAGGGTGAGGGTGAGGGCTAGGGTGAGTATGAGGGTTAAGGTTTCAGTGAGGGTTAGGGTGACGGTGACAGTTAGGGTGAGGTTTAGGTTTAGGTTTAGGGTGAGGGTATGTATTAGAGTGAGGGTTAGCGTGAGGGTTAAGGTTAGGGTGAGTGTTCGGGATACGGTTAGGTTTAGGGTTAGGTTGAGGTTGAGGGTGAGGGTTAGGGTTAGGGTTAGGTTTAGGGTGACTGTGAGGTTCAGGGTTAGGACTAGTGTTATGGTTAGGGTTAGGCTGAGGGTGAGAGTTAGGGTTAGGGTTAGGGTGATAGTTAGGGTTAGGGTGAGGTTTAGGTTTAGGTTTAGGATTAGGTTGAGGATTAGGCTGAGTGGTGGGTTTAGGATTAGTGTTAAGGTGAGTGTTATGGTTAGGGTTAGGGTTATAGTTAGGGTTAGGGTGAGGGTGAAGTTGAGGATGAGGATGAGTGTTAGGATTAGTGTTAGGAATAGGGTTATTGATAGGGTTAGGGTTACCGTTAGGGTGAGTGTGAGGGTTAGCATTAGGGTTAGGGTTAGGGTTATTGTTAGGGTTAGGGTGAGGGTGAGTGTGAGGGTTAGGTTTAGTGTGAGGTTTAGGTTTCCAGTTAGGTTTAGGTTAAAGGTGATGGTTAGGGCGAGGGTTAGGGTAAGGTTGAGCTTTAGGGTTAGCATTAGGGATAGGGTTAGGGTTCGGGTGAGGGTTAGGGTTAGCATTAGGTTGACGGTGAGGGTGAGGTTTAGGGTTAAGGTTATGGTGAGTGTTAGGGTTAGGGCTCGGGTTCGGGTTACGGTTAAGGTTAGGGTGAGGGTGAGGATTAGGGTTAGGGTTAGGGATAGGGTTAGGGTTAGGGTGAGGTTGAGGGTTAGGGTTATGTTTAGGTTGAGGTTTGGGCTTAGTGTGAGGGTTGGGTGAGCAAGAAGCTTAGGTTTAGGGTGAGGGTGAGGGTGAGGATGAGACTTAGGGTTAGGGTTAGCGTTAGGGTGAAGGTTAGTGTGAGTGTAAGGGTAAGGGTTAGGTTTAGGGTTAGTGTGAGGATTAGGGTTAGGGTTAGGGTTAGATTGTGAGTTAGGGTTAGTGTGAGGGGTAGGGTGACTGTGAGGGTAAGGGTTAGGGTGAGGGTAAGGGTTAGGGTTATTGCTAGTGTTAGGGTGAGGGTTAGGGTTAGGTTTAGGGTTATGGTGGGGGTTAGTTTGAGGGTTGGGCTTAGGATTAGGGTTATGGTTAGGATGAGGCTTAGGGTTAGGGTGAGTGTTAAGGTGAGGGTGAGGTTTAGGGTGAGGGTGAGGGTTAGGGTTAGGATGAGGGTGAGGGTTAGGGTGAGGTTTAGGGTGAGGGTTAGGGTTAGGGTTAGTGTGAGGATTAAGGTTAGGGTTAGGGTGAGGGTAGGTGTTAAGGTGAAGGTTCGGATGAGGGTTAAGTTTAGGGAGAGGGTTAGGGATAGGGTTGGGTTTAGGGTTAGGGTGAGGAAGAGGGTAAGGGTTAGGGTGAGGGTTAGGTTCAGTGTTAGGATTCGCATTGGGTTAGGGTTAGGCTGAGGGTGAAGTTTAGGACTAGGGTGAACTTTAGGGTTAGGGTGAGGTTTAGGTTTAGGATGAGGATTAGGCTGAGGGGTGGGGTTAGGATTAGGGTTAGGGTTATGTTGAGGGTGAGGGTTAGGGTGAGTGTTAGGGTTAGGTTTATGTTGAGGGTGAGGGTTATGGTGAGGTTTAGGGTTAGGTTTAGGGTTACGATTAGGGTAAGGGTGAGGGTTAGGGTTAGGGTTAGTTTGAGGTTGAGGATGAGGTTCAGGGTTAGGATTATGGTTAAGGTTAGGGACAGGCTGAGGGTGAGGGTGAGGGTGAGGTTAGGGTTAGGGTGATGTTTAGGGTTAGGGTGAGGTTTAGGTTTAGGATTAGGTTTAGGATGTGAATTAGCCTGAGGATTGAGGTTAGTTTTAGGGTTAAGGTGAGGGTTAGGGTTAGGGTTAGGTTTATTGTTAGATTTAGGGTTAGTGTGAGTGTTAGGATGTGGGTGAGGGTGAGGATGAGGGTTAAGATCAGGGTTAGGGATAGGGTTATTGTTAGGGTTAGGTTTAGGGTGAGGGATAGGGTGAGGGTGAGAGTTAGGTTTAGGGTTAGGGTTAGGGTTACTGTTAGCCTTATGGTTATTGTTATGGTGAGGGTTAGGTTTAGTGTGAGGGTTAGGTTTAGGGTTAGGTTTAGGGTGAGGGCAAGGGTTAGGGTGAGGGTTAGGGTAAGGGTGAGGGTGAGGGTTAGGTTAGGGTTAGGATTAGAGTTAGGGTTAAGGTTAGGGTTAGGGTGAGGGTGAGGTGAGGGTTAGTTTAAAAGTTGGGTGAGGGTTAGGGTTAGGGTGAGGGTTAGGGTTAGGTTTAGGGTTAGGGTGAGTGTGAGGGTGAGGGTTAGGGTGAGAGTGAGGTTGAGTGTGAGGGTTAGGGTTAGGGTAGGGAAGAGGGTGAAGATGATGTTTAGGGTTAGGATTATGTTTAGGATTAGGATTAGGCTTTGGGTGAGGGTGATGGTGAGGGTGATGTGTAGGGTTAGGGTTAGGGTTTGCTTGCGGATTAAGGTGAGCATTAGGATTACATTTAGTGTTAGTGTTATTGTTAGGGTTAGGGTGAGGGTAAGGGTTAGGGTTAGTGTTAGGGTGAGGTTTAGGGTTAAGGTTAGCATGAGGGTGAGGGAGAGTGTTAAGTTTAGGATTTGGGTTAGGGTTACTGTTGGGCTTAGGGTGAGGGTGATGTTGAGGGTGAGGCTTAGGGTGAGGTTTAGGGTTGGGGTTAGGGTGAAGGTGAGGTTTAGGTTTAGGTTTAGGGTTAGGGTTAGGATTATTTTTTGGGTTAGGGTTAGGGTTAGGGTGAGAGTTAGGTTTAGGGTTATCGTTAGGGTTAGCCTGAGAGTGAGGTAGAGGGTTAGGTTTAGGATTATTGTTAGATTTATGTTTAGGCTTAGGGTGAGGGTGATGGTGAGGGTAAGGCTTAGGTTGCGGGTTAGGGTTAGGTTTACGGTGATGGTGAGGGTTAGGGTTAGTGGTAGAGTTAGGATTAGGATTATTGTTAGGTTTAGGGCTATGGTTATGGTTATGGTTAGGGTTATTGTTCGGGTTAGGTTTAGGTTTAGGGTGAGGGTTAGTGTTAGGTTTATCGTTAGGGTTAGCCTAAGTGTGAGGGAGAGGGTTAGGTTTAGGGTTAGCATTGGTAGAGGGTAGGGCTTAGGGTGAGGGTGATGTTGAGTGTGAGGCTTAGGGTGAGGGTTAGGGTTAGTGTTAGCGTGAGGGTTAGGGTTAGGGTGATATTTAGGGTGAGGGTGAGGGTTAGGTTGAGGGTTAGGGTTAGGGTTAAATTTAGGGTTAGGATGAGGGCTAGGATGAGGGTGAGGGTTAGGATTAGTGTGAGCGTTAGTTTTAGGGTTAGGGTTAGGGGGAGGGTAAGGGTTTGGGTTAGGTTTAGGGTAAGGTTTAGTGTGAGGGGTGGGGTGAGATTGAATGTTAGGTTTAGTGTGTGTGTTAGTTTGAGTGTTAGTGTCATGGTTAGGTTTAGAGTTAGTGTTAGGGTGAGGGTGAGTGTTAGGGTAAGGTGAGGGTGAGGGTTATTTATAGGGTTACTGTTAGGATTAGGGTTATTGTTAGGGTTATTTTTAGAGTTAGGGTTAGGGTGCGGGTGAGGATTAGCGTTAGGGTTAGCATTAGGGTTAGTTTGAGGTTGAGGGAGAGGTTTAGGTTTAGCTTTAGCGTTAGGTTTAGGGTTAAGCTTAGGATGAGGGTGAGGGTTAGGGTGAGGGTGAGGGTTAGTTTGAGTTTGAGGGTTAGGGTTTGGGTGAGGGTTAGGGTGAGGGTGAGGGTTAGGGTGAGGGTGAGGGTTAGTGTTAGGGTTAGCATTAGGGTGAATGTTAGGGTTAGGGTTATGTTGAGGGTGAGGTTTAGGTTTAGGTTTAAATTTAGTGTTAGCATTAGGGTTAGTGTGAGGATGAGGTAGAGGGTTAGGTTTAGCATTAGGGTTAGGTTTAGGGTTAGGCTTTGGGTGAGGGTGATGGTGAGGGTGACGCATAGGGTCAGGATTAGGGTTAGGGTTAGGTTGAGTGTTAGTGTTAGGGTGATATTTAGGGAAAGGGTGAGTGTTAGGCTGAGGTTGAGGGTTAATATGAGGGTGAGTTATAGGGTTAGGGTTAGCATTAGGGTGAGGGATAGGGTGAGGGTTATGTTGAGGGTGAGGGTTAGGGTGAGGGTTAGGGTTAGGGTTAGCCTTAGGGTGACGGTAAGGTTTAGGGTGAGGTTTAGGGTGAGATTGACATTTAGGAGAGGGTTAAGGTTAAGGTGAGGGTTAGGGTGAAGGTAGGTTTAGGGTTAGGGTGAGGGTATGTGTTAGGGTGAGGGTTAGGGTGAGGGTTAAGGTTAGGGTGAGGGTTAGGTTTAAGATTAGGGTTAGGGTGAGGGTGAGGGTGATGGGAGGGTTAGGGTTTGGGTGATCTTTATGGTTAGGGTGAGGTTTAGGTTTAGGTTTAAGTTTCGGATGAGGATTAGGCTGAGGGCTGGGATTAGGATTAGGGTTAGGGTGAGGGTTAGGGTTAAGTTTAGGGTTATTGTTAGGGTTAGGGTTAGTGTGAGGGGTAGAGTGACGGTGAGGGTAAGGGTTAGCGTGAGGGTTAGTGTGAGGCTGAGGGTTAGGGTTATTGTTAGTGTTAGCATGAGGGTTAGGGTTAGGTTTAGGGTTTTGATGGGGGTTAGGGTGAGGGTTGTGGTTAGGGTTTGGGTTATGTTTAGGATGAGTTTTAGGGTTAGAGTGAGGGTTAAGGTGGGGGGGAGGTTTAGGGTGAGGGTGAGGGTTGGGGTTAGGGTTAGGGTTAGGGTAAAATTCAGGGTGAGGTTTAGGTTGAGGTTGAGCTTTACGGAGAGGGTTAGTGTTAGGATGAAAGTTAGGGTGAGAAGTAGGGTTACGATTAGGTTGAAGGTATGTGTTAGGGTGAGGGTTAGGGTGAGGGTTAGGGTAAGGGTGAGGGTTAGGAATAGGCTTAGGATTAGGGTTAGGGTGACGATGAGGGTGAGGGTAAGTTTTAGGGTTTGGTTCAGGGTGAGGGTGAGGTTCACTATAAGGATTAGGGTTAGGGTTAGGATTAGGCTGAGGGTGAGGGTAAGGCTGACAGTTAGGGTTAGGGTGAGGGTGATGGTTAGTGTTAGGTTTAGGGTGAGGGTTAGGTTTAGGGTTAGTGTGAAGATTAGGGTTAGGTTTAGGGTGAGGGTTAGGGTTAGGTTTAGCGTGAGGGTTAGTTTTAGCGTTAGTGTGAGGATTAGGGTTAGGTTTAGGGTGAGTGTAAGGGTTATGGTGAGGTGTAGGTTTAGGATTAACTTTAGGGTTAGAATGAGGTTGAGGGAGAGGGTTAGGTTTAGGATTAGGGTTAGGTTTACGTTTAGACTTATTGTAAGGGTGATGGTGAGGGTGAGGCATAGGGTCAGGGTTAGGGTTGGGTTAGGGTGAATGTGAGGGTTAGTGTTTGGGTGAGGGTTAGGGTGACAGTGAGGGTCAGGTTGATGGTGAGGGTTAGGGTTAGGGTTAGCATTAGGATGGGAGTTAGGGTTATGTTGAGGGTGAGGGTTAGGATGAGGGTTAAGGTTAGGGTTAGTATTCGGGTTAGACTGAGGGTGAGGGAGAGGGTTAGGTTTAGTATAAGAGTTAGGTTTATGGTTAGGCTTAGGGTGTGGGTGATGGTGAGGGTGAGGCATAGTGTCAGGTTTAGGGTTAGGGTTAGGGTGAGTGTTACTGTTAGGGTGATATTTAGGGAAAGGATGAGGGTTAGGGTGAAATTGAGGGTTAGGGTGAGGGTGAGTTTTAGGGTTAGGGTTCGCATTAGGGTGAGGGTTAGTGTTCGGGTTATGTTGAGGATGAGAGTTATGGTGAGGGTTAGGGTTAAGGTGAGCGTTAGGGTGAGGGTTAGGGTTAGGGTTAGGGTGAGGGTATGTGTTAGAGTTAGGATTAGGTTGAGGGTTAAGTTAAGGGTGAGTGTTTGGGATAGGGTTAGGGTTAGGCTGAGGGTGAGGTGAGGGGAGGGTTAGGGTTAGGGTGATCTTTAGGGTTATTGTGAGGTTTAGGTTTAGGTTTAGGTTTAGGGTGAGGATTAGTCTGAGGGGTGGGGTTAGGATTAGGGTTAGGGTGAGGGTTATGGTTAGGGTTATTGTTACGGTTAGGGTTAGGATTACGGTTATGGTGAGGGTGAGGATGAGGGTTAGGATTAGGTTTCGGAGTAAGGTTATTGTTAGGATTAGGGTTAGGGTAAGAGAGAGGGTGAAGATGAGGTTTAGGGTTAGGATTAAGGTTGGGGTTAGGGTGAGGCTGAAGGGTAGGTTTACGGTTAGGTTAAGGTTTAGGTTTAGTGTGAGTGTTGGGTGAGCATGAGGGTAAGGCTTAGGGTGAGCATTAGGGTGAGGGTGAGACAGGGTTAGGGTTACTGTTAGGGTGAGGGTTAGTGTCAGGGTAGGGGTTAGTTTTAGGGTAGGGTTAGTTTTAGGGTTAGTGTGATGATTTGGGTTAGGGTTAGGGTTAGGGTCAGCGTTAGGGTTAGTCTAAGGGGTAGGGTGAGGTGAGGGTAAGGGTTAGGGTGAGGGTTAAGATGAGGCTGAGGATTAGGGTTATTGTTAGTTTTACGGTGAGGGTTAGGGTGATGGTGGGGGTTAGGGTGAGCATTGGGGTTAGGGTTAGGGTTATGGTTAGGATGAGGGTTAGGGTTTGGGTGAGAGTTAAGGTGAGGGTGAGGGTGAGGGTTTGGTTTAGGGTGAGGATTAGGTTTAGGATGAGCGCTAGGGTGAGAGTGAGTGTTAGGGTTAGGGATAGGTTGAGGTTTAGGGTTAGGGTTCGGGTTCGGGTGAGGGGTAGGTTTAGGGTTAGTGTTAGGTTGAGGGTAATGGTTAGAGTGAGCTTTTGGGTGAGGGTGATGTTTAGGGAGAGGATTAGGGTTAGGGTGAGGGTTAGATTGACGGTTAGGGTTAGGATTAGGGTGAGGGTATGTGTTAGGTTGAGGGCTATTTTGTTGGTTAGGGTAAGGATGAGGGTTAGGGATAGGGTTAGGTTTAGGGATAGGGTGACGGTGAGGGTGAGGATGACTTTAGGGTTAGGTTCAGGTTGAGGGTGAGGTTCAGGGTTAAGATTAGGGTTAGGGTTAGTGTTAGACTGAGGGTGAGGGTGAGGGTGAGGGTTAGGGTTAGGGTGATAGTGAGGGTTCGGGTTACGTTTAGGGTGAGGGCTTGGGTTAGGGTTAGTGTGAGGATTAGGATTATTGTTAGGGTGAGGGTAAGGATTATGATGAGGTTTAGTATGAGGGTGAGGGTTAAGGGGAGGGTTAGGATTAGGGTTAGGGATAGGGTTATTTTTAGGGTTAGGGTTAGGGTTAGCGTGAGCGTGAGGTGAGGGTTAGGGTGAGGGTGAGGTTGAGGGTGAGGTTTAGGGTTAGGGTAAGGCAGAGGGTGACGATTAGGTTTAGGGTTAGGATTATGGTTAGGGTTCGGGTGAGGGTGAGGGTTAAGTTTAGGGTTAGGTTGAGGTTTAGGCTTAGTGTGAGGGTTGGGTGAGCGGAGGGTAAGGGATAGGCTGAGGCTTAAGTTGAGGGTGAGAGTTAGGGTTAGGTTTAGGGTTAAGGTGAGTGTTCGTGTGAGGGTTAGGTTTATGGTTAGGTTTAGTGTTAGTGTGAGGATTAGGGTTAGGGTTAGGGTAAGGGTGAGGGTTAGGGTTAGTGTGAGGGATAGGGTGACTGTGAGGGTAAGGGTAAGGGTGAGGGTTAGGGTGAGGCTGAGGGTTAGGGTTATTGTTAGTGTTAGGGTGAGGATTAGGATTAGGTTTAGGGTTATGGTGGGGGTTAGGATGAGGGCTGGGATTAGGGAAAGGTTTACGTTTAGGTAGAGGTTTAGGGTTGGGGTGAGGGTAGGGGTGAGCGTGAGGGTTAGGGTGAGGGTTAGGGTTAGGATTAGGGTTAGGATGAGGGTGAGTGTTTGGGTTAGGGTGTGGGTGAGGGTTAGGGTTAGGGTGAGGGTTCGGGTGAGGGGTAGGTTTAGGGTTAGGGTATGTGTTAGATTGAGGGTAAGGGTGAGGGTTAGGGTTAGGGTGAGGGTTAGGGTTAGGTTTAGGGTTAGGGTTAGGGTGAGGGTGAGGGTGAGGTTTAGGGTTTGGGTTAGGTTCCAGGTGAGGGTGAGGTTCAGGGTTAAGATTAGGCTTAGGGATAGGGTTAGGCTGAAGGTGAGGGAGAGGGTGAGGTTTAGGGTTAGGGTGAGGATGAAGGTTAGGGTGAGGTTTAGGGTGTGGGTTAGGGTTAGGGTTAGTGTGATGATTAGGTTTAGGGTTAGGTTGAGTGTAAGGGTTAGGTTTAGGGTTAGGGTTAGGGTAATGTTTTGTGTTAGGGTTAGGGTGAAAGTGAGGGTTAGGTTTAGTGTGAGTGTTAGGGTGAGTGTTAGGGAAAGGGTCAGGTTTAGTGTTAACTTTAGGGTGAGGGTAAAAATTAGGGTGAGTGTGAGGGTTAGGGTTTGGGTGAGGGTTAGGGTGACGTGTTAGGTTTAGGTTTAGGGTGAGGGTATGTATTAGAGTGAAGGTTTGCGTGAGTGTTAAGCTTAGGGTTAGTTTGAGGTTTCGGTTTAGGTTTAGGTTTAGGATGAGGATTAGGATGAGGGGTGGGGTTAGGTTTAGGGTTAGGGTGAGTGTTAGGGTTAGGGTTACGGTGAGTGTGAGGGTGAGGGTGAGAGTTAGGTTTAGTGTGAGGGTTAGGTTTAGGGTTAGGTTTAGGTTAAGGGTGAGGGTTAGGGCGAGGGTTAGGGTAAGGTTGAGCTTTAAGGTTAGCATTAGGTTTACCGTTAGGGTTAGGGTGAGGGTTAGGGTTAGCTTTAGGGTGAGGGTGAGGGTAAGGTTTAGAGTTAAGTGTAAGGTCAGGGTTAGGGTTAGGTTTAGGGACAGGGTGAGGGTGAGGATTAGGGTTAGGGTTAGGGTTAGGGTTAGGGTTAGGATGAGTTTGATGGTTAGGGTTACCATTAGGTTGAGGATTAGGTTTAGTGTGAGGGTTGGGTGAGTGTGACGGTAAGGGTTAGGGTTAGGTTTAGTGTTAGTGTGAGGATTAGCGTTAGGGTGAGGGTTAGGGTTAGTTTGAGAGGTAGGGTGACAGTGAGGATAAGGGTTAGGGTAAGGGTTAGGGTTAGCTTTAGGGTTAGGCTGAGAGTGAGGTTGAAGGTTAGGGTGATGTTCAGGGTTAGGGTGAGGTTTATGTTTAGGTTTAGGATGAGGATTAGGCTGATTGTGGGGTTAGTTTTAGGGTTAAGGTGAGGTTTAGGGTTAGGGTTATTGTTTGGTTTAGTGTTAGGGTTAAGGTTTGGGTGACAGTGAGGGTGAGAATGAGGGTTAGGATTAGGGTTAGGGATAGGACAATTGTTAGGGTTAGGGTTAGGGTTAAATTGAGGGTGAGGGTGAAGTTTAGGTTTAAGGTTGGGTGATGGTTAGGGTTAGGTTTAGGGTTAGGGTGAGGGTGAGGGTGAGGGTTATCGTGAGGGTGAGGTTGAGGGTGAAGGTTAGGTTTAGGGTAAGGCAGAGGGTGAAGTTGAGGTTTAGGGTTAGGATTAGGGTAGGGTTAGGGTGAGGTTGAGGGTTAGGGTTAGGGTTAGGTTGAGGTTTAGGCTTAGTGTGAGGGTTGGGTGAGCGTGAGGGTAAGGGATAGGGTGAGGGCTAAGTTGAGGGTGAGAGTTATGGTTAAGGTTAGGGTTAGGGTGATTGTTCGTGTGAGGGTTAGGGTTAGGTTTAGGTTTAGATTTAGTGTGAGTTTTAGGATGAGGGTTAGGGTTAGGGTGAGGGTTAGGGTTAGTGTGAGGGTTAGGGTGACTGTGAGGGTAAGGGTTAGGGTGAGGGTTAGGGTGATGTTGAGCTTTAGGGTTATTGTTAGTGTTAGGGAGGGTTAGGGTTAGGTTTAGGGCTATGGTGGTGGTCAGGATGAGGGTTGGCGTTAGGGATAGGTTTAGGTTTAGGATGAGGTTTAGGGTTAGGGTGAGGGTAAGAGTGAGGGTGAGGGTTAGGGTGAGGGTTAGGGTTCGGATTAGGGTTAGGATGAGGGCTAGGGTTAGGTTGTCGTTAGGTTTAGGGTTAGGGTTAGGGTGAGGGTTAGGTTTAGGCTGAGGGTTCAGGGTGGGGTACTTTAGGGTTAGGGTTATGGTGAGTGTAAGGGTATGGTGAGGTTTAGGGTGAGGGTGAGGTTTAGAGTGAGGGTTAGGGTGAGGGTTAGGGTTAGGCTGAGGGTTAGTGATAGGTTTAGCCTTATTGTTAGGGTGAGGGTGAGTGTGAGGGTTAGGGTTAGTGTTATCATGAGGTTTAGCATGAGGGTAAGGGAGAGGGTTAGGGTTAGGGTGAGGGCGAGGGTGAGGGTTAGGGTTAGTGTTAGGTTCAGGGTGAGGGTGAGGTTCAGGGTTAAGATTAGGGTTAGGGATAGGGTTAGGCTGAAGGTGAGGGTGAGGGTTAGGGTTAGTGTGAGGATTAGGATTAGGGTTATGGTGAGGGTAAGGGTTCGGTTTAGGGTTAAGGTTAGGGTAAGTTTTAGTGTGAGGGTTAGGGTGAGAGTGAGGGTTAGGTTTAGTGTGAGTGTTAGGTTGAGTGTTAGGGTGAAGGTTAGGTTTAGTGTTAGGTTTAGGGTGAAGGTGAGGGCTAGGGTGAGTATGAGGGTTAATGTTTGGGTGAGGGTTAGGGTGAGGGTTAGGTTTAGGTTTAGGGTGAGGGTATGTATTAGTGTGAGGGTTAGCGTGAGGGTTAAGGTTAGGGTAAGTGTTAGGGATAGGTTTAGGTTTAAGTTTAGGGTGAGGTTGAGTGTGAGGTTCAGGGTTAGGGTTAGGTTTAGGGTGACTGTGAGGTTCAGGGTTAGTACTAGGGTTATGGTTAGGGTTAGGCTGAGGGTGAGCGTTAGGGTTAGGGTTAGGGTGATCGTTAGGGATAGGGTGAGGTATATGGTGAGTGTTATGTTTAGGGTGATGGTTAGGGATAGGGTTAGGGTTCAGGTGAGGGTAAGGGTGAGGATGAGGTTTAGTTTTAGGGTTAGGTTTAGGGTGAGGGTGAGGTTTAGGGTTAGGGTTAGGTGGAGGGTGAGGGTGAGTGTGAGGGTTAGGATTAGGGTTAGGGTTAGGGTTAGGCTGAGGGTGAGGTTGAGGGTGAGGGTTAGGGTTAGGGCGATGTTTAGGGTTATTGTTAGGGTTAGGGTGAGGGTTATGGTGAGGATGGGGGTTAGGTTTAGGGTTAGGGATAGGGTTATTGTTAGGGTTTGAGTTAGGGATAGGGTTAGGGTGAGGGTTAGGTTTAGTGTGAGGTTTAGGTTTAGGGTTATGGTTAGGGATAGGGTAAGGGGTAGGGTGAGGTTTAGGGTAAGGATGAGCCTTAGGGTTAGCATTAGGGTTAGGCTTAGTGTTAGGGTGAGGGTAAGTGTTAGGGTCAGAATAAGGGTGAGGGTGAGGGGTAGGGTTAGGGTTAGTGTTAGTGTGTGTTTTAGGGTGAGCGTTAGGATTACGGTTATTGTTAGTGTTAGGGTTAGGGTTAGGGTGAGGGTTAGGGTTTGGGTTAGGGTTAGGGTTACGGTGAGGTTCAGGGTGAGGGTTAGAGTTAGAGTGAGGGTGAGCGTTAGGTTTATGATGAGGGTAAGAGTTAGGGTGAGGGTTAGCGTGAGGATGAAGTTTAGGGTTAGCTTCAGGTTTATCGTGAGGGTGAGGGTTAGGGTTAAAGTTAGGGTTAAGTTGAGGGCTAGGCAGAGGGTGAGGGTTCAGGTTAGGTTTAGAGATAGGGTGAGGATTAGGGTGAGGTTAGGATTAGGGTGAGCATTAGGCTGAGGGGTAGGGTTAGGGTTACAGTGAGGTTTAGGTTTAGTGTGATTGTTAGGGTTAGGGTTAGGGTGAGTGTAAGGGTTAAGGTGAGGGATAGGGTGAGGGTGAGTGTTAGGGTTAGGGTAAGGGTTAGTGTGAGAATTAGGGTTAGGGTTAGGGTGAGGGTTAGGGTGAGGGTGAGGGTTAGGGTTAGGGTGAGTGTTAGGGATAGGGTTAGGTTTAGGGGTAGGGTTAGGCTTAGGGTTAGGTATAGGGTTAGGGTGAGGGTAAGTGTTAGGGTGAGGGTAATGGTGTTTGTCAGGATTAGGGTTATGGTTAGGGTTAGCGTGAGGTTTAGGGGGAGCGTTAGGATTACAGTTAGTGTTAGTGTTAGGGTTAGGTTTAAGGTGAGGGTTAGGGTGAGGTTTAGTGTGAAGGTTAGGTTTAGTGTTACGGTGAGGGTTAGGTTTAGTGTGATTGTTAAGGTTTGGGTTAGGGTTAGGGTCAGGGTTAGGGTGAGGGATAGGGTGAGGATGAGGGTTAGGGTTAGCATTAGGGTTAGGGTTAGGGTGAGGGTTAGTGGTAGGGTTAGGGTTAGGGATATGGTTATGGTGAGGGTGAGGGTTAGGTTTAGGTTTAGAAGTAGGTTTGGGGTTATTGTTAGGGTTAGGTTTAGGTTTTAGTTTCGGGTGAGGGTGAGGGTTAGGGTTAGGGTTATATCTTTAGAGTTAGGATGATGGTGATGGAGAGGGATAGGATTAGGATTAGGGGTATTTTTAGGGTTAGGTTTAGGGTGATGGTGATGGTGAGGGTGAGGCTTAGGGTGAGGGTTATGGTTAGGGATAGGGTTAGGGTTAGGGTGAGGGTGAAGGTTATAGTTAGGGTTAGGGTTAGGGTGAGGCTGAGGGGGAGGGTTAGGTTTAGGGTTAGGTTTAGGGTGAGTGTAAGGGAGAGGGTTCGGTTTAGGATTCCGTTTAAGTTTAGGGTTAGGCTCAGGGTGAGCTTGATGGTGAGGGCATGGTTCAGGATGAGGGTTAGCTTTAGGGTTAGGGTGTGGGTTAGTGTGAGGATCAGGGTTAGAGTTACGGTTAGGGTGAGGGTTTAGTTTAGTGTGAGGGTTTGGGTGACAGAGAGGGTAAGGGTTAGGGTGAGGGTTATTGTGAGACTGAGGATTAGGGTTATTGTTAGAGTTAGGGTGAGGTTTAGGGGGAGGGTTAGGGTTAGGCTTATGGTAATGGAAGGGGTTAGTGTGAGGGTTGGGGTTAGGGTTATGGTTAGGATGACGGTTAAGTTTAGGGTGAGGGTTAGTGTGAGGGTGAGGGTTAGGGTGAGGGTGAGTTTTAGGCTTAGGGTGAGTGTTAGTGTTAGGTTTAGGGTTAGGGTGAGGTCTGTAGTTAGGGTTAGGGTTGGGGTTAGAGTTAGGTTGAGGGTTAAGTTTAGCGTGATGGTGAGGGTGAGGGGTAGGCTTAGGGTTAGGGTGAGTGTTAGGTTTAGTGTGAGGGTTAAGGTTAGGGTTTGGGTTAGGGTAAGCTTTAGGGTGAGGGAGATGGGTTAAGTTTAGCGTGAGTGTTAGGGTGAGTGTTAAGATGAGGGTTAGGGTTAGGGTGAGGATTAGGGTTAGGTTTAGGATTAGGGTGAGGGTGACGGTGAGGGTTAGGGTTAGAGTTAGGGTGAGGGTGAGGGTGAGGGTGAGGGTTAGGGTTAGTGTTAGGGCTGCGGTGAGGGTGAGGGAGAGGGTTAGGTTTAGGATTAGGGTTAGGTTTAGGGTTAGGCTTAGGGTGAGGGTGATGGTAAGTATGAGGCTTAGGGTGAGGGTTAGGGTTAGGGTTAGGGTGAGGGTTAGTATTAGGGTGATATTTAGAGTGAGGTTGATGGTTAGGGTGCGGGTGATTGTTCAGGTGAGTGTGAAGGTTAGGGTGTGGGTGAGGGTTAGAATGACTGTGAGGATTAGGGTGTCAGTGAGGCTTAGGTGAGGGTGAGTGTTAGGGTTAGGTTCAGAGAAATAGTTAGGGTTCTGGTTAGGGTTGGGGTTATGGTGAGGGTTAGGTTTAGGGTTAGTGTGAGGATTAGCATTAGGGTTAGGGTTAGGGTTAGGGTGAAGGGTCAGGTTTATGTTGAGGGTGAGGATTAGGGAAAGGGTTAGGGTTAGGGTAAATTTTAGGGTGAGGGATAGATGGGAGAGTAAGGGTTAGGATGAGGGTTAGGGTGAGGGTTAGGGTTAGGGTTAGGGTGAGGGTGAGGGTTAGGTTTAGGGTGAGTTCAAGATTTAGAGTGAAGGCTAGCATGAGGGTGAAGGTTAGGGTTAGAATTAGGGTTAGGCTGAGAGTGAGGGTTAGGCTTAAGATTAGAGTTAGGTTGAGGGTGAGGGTGAGGGTTAGGGTTAGGGTGAGTTTGAGGGTTAGGGTTAGGGTTTGGGTGAGGGTTAGGGTGAGGGTTAGGGTGAGGGTGAGGATGAGGCTGACGGTTAGGGTAAGGGTGAGGGTTAGGGTTAGGGTGAGGTTGAGGGTGAGGAATAGGGTTAGGGTTATTATCAGGGTTACGGTTAGGATGAGGTTGAGGGTTATTGTAATGGTTAGGGTTAGGGTTGGCATTAGACTGAGTGTTAGGGTTAGGGTGGTATTAGGGGGAGGGTTAAGGTTCGGGTGAGGGATAGGGTTAGGGTGAGGGTTAAGGTGTGGGTGAGGATTAGTGTTAGGGTGAGGGTTAGACTGTGGAAGAGGGTTAGGGTGACTCTCAGGGTTAGGGTGAGGGTGAGGGTTAGGGTTAGGGTTAGGGTTAGCATTAGTGTGAGGGTTAGGGTTAGGGTTATGGTGAGGGTGAGGGTTAGGGTGAGGTTTAGGATTAGGGTTATTGTTAGGGATAGGGTGAGATTTAGGGCTTGGGTTAGGGTGAGGGTTAGGGTGAGGTTAGTGTTAGGTTGATGTTCAGGGTGAGGGTGAGGTTTAGGGGCAGGGTTAGGGTTAAGGTGAGGGTTAGGGTGAGGGTTAGGTTTAGGGTTATGGTTAGGGTATGTGTTAGGGTGAGGGTTAGGGTGCGGGTTAAAGTTAGGGTGAGGGATAGGTATAGGGTTAGGGTTAGGGTGAGGGTGAGGTCTGGGGTGAGGGTTAGGGCTGGGGTTCGTGTTAGGTTGAGGGTTAGGTTTAGGGTGAGGATTCATTTGAGAGGTAGGGTTAGGGTTAGGGTGAGTGTTAGGTTTAGTGTGAGGGTTAGGGTTAGGGTTAAGTTTCGTTTAAGCTTAAGATGAGGGTTAGGTTGAGAGAGATGGGTTAGGTTTAGCATGAGTGTTAGGGTGAGTGTTAAGGTGAGGGTTAGGGTTAGGGTGAAGTTTCGGGTTAGAGTTAGGATTAGGGTGAGGGTGAGGGTTAGGGTTAGGGTTAGGGTCAGGGTGAGGGTGAGGGTTAGGGTTAGGGTTAGTGTTAGGGCTACAGTGAGGGTGAGTGAGAGGGTTAGCTTTAGAATTAGGGTTAGGTTTAGGGTTAGTCTTAGGGTGAATGTGATGGTGAGGCTGAGGATTAGGGTGAGGGTTAGGGTTAGGTTTACCATGAATGTTAGTGTTAGGGTGATATTTAGGGTGAGGTTGAGGTTTAGGGTAAGGGTGATTGTTCACATTAGTGTGAGAGTTTGGGTGTGGGTGAGGGTTAGGGTGACTGTGAGGGTTAGGGTGACGGTGAGGGTTACGGTTAGGTTTAGCGTTAGGGTGAGGGTTAGGGTTAGGGTTAGGGTGACGGTGAGGTTTAGGGTAAAGTTTAGGGTTAGGGTCAGGTTTAGGTTTAGTGTGAGGATTAGGGTTAGGGTTAGGTTTATGGTTAGGGTGAGGGTAAGGTTTAGGGTGAGGTTTAAGCTGAGGGTGAGGGTTAGGGCGAGGGTTAGGTTTAGGGTTAGGGTGAGGGTGAGAGTTAGGCTGAGGATTAATGTGAGGGTTATGTTTAGGGTGAGGGTTAGGATGAGGGTGAAGTTTAGGGTTAGCAATTGTGTTAGGGTGAGGGTGAGGGTTAGGGTGAGGTTTAAGATTAGGGTTAGGTTGAAGGTGAGGATTAGGTTTAGGTTTAGGGTTTGAGTGAGGCTAAGGGTTATGGTGAGGTTTAGTGTGAGGGTGAGGGTTAGGCTGACCGTTAGGTTCTGGTTGGGTGTTAGGCTTAGCGTTAGGGTTAGGGTTAGGGTGAGGGTGAGGGTTAGGATTACGGTGAAGTTAAGGATTAGATTGAGGGTTACATTGAGGATGAAAGTTAGGGTTAGCATTAAGGTTAGGGTGAGTGTGAGGTTTAGCCTTAGGTTTAGGTTTAGGGTGAGGGCTAGGCTGAAGGTGAGGGTTAGGGTTAGGGTTAGAATGAGGGTTAGGGTTAGGGTGAGGGCTAGGGTTAGGGTTAGGGTTTGGGTGAGGGTTAGGGTTAGGGAGAAGGTTAGGGTTAGGGAGAGGGTTAGGGTTAGGGTTAAGGTTATTTTTAGGGTTAGGATTAGGGTTAGAGTTAGGGTGAGGGTGAGTTTGAAGGTGAGGGTTATGGTTAGGTTTAGGTTTAGGGTTATTGTTAGGGTTAGGGTTAGGTTGTAGGTGAGGGTTATTGTTAGATTTAGGGTTAGGGTGAGGGTGAGGGTTACGGATAGAGTTAGGATTAGGGTTAGGATGAGGGGGAGGGAGAGGGTTAGGTTTAGGATTAGGTTTAGGGTTAGGTTTATGCTTAGGGTGAGGGTTAGGGTGAGGGTTAGGGTTAGGATGATGTTTATGGTGATTGTGAGGGTTAGGGTGAGGGTTAGGTTTAAGGTGAAGTTTAGGGTGACGGATAGGTTTAATGTGAGGGTTAGGGTGAGTGTTAGGGTTGGTTTATTGTGAGCGTTAGGATTAGTGTGAGGGTTAGTGTTAGAGTTAGGGTTATTGTGATGGTTAGGTTTAGTGTGAGCATTAGGTTTAGCTTTAGGGTTAGGATGAGTATTAGGTTGAGGGTTAGGGTTAAGGTTATGGTAAGGGTTAGGGTTAGTGTGAGGGTTAGGCTGAGGGTTAGCATGAGGGTAAGGGTTAGGGTGATGGTTAGCCTGAGGGTGAGCGGTAGGGTTAGGGTGAGGGTTAGGGTTAGGGTAAGTGTTAGGGATAGGGTTAGGATGAGGGGTAGGTTGAGGGGTAGGTTTAGGGTTAGGGAGAGTTTTAGGGTGAGGGTTAGGGTTAGGGTGAGGGTTAGGGTGAGGGTGAGGGTTAGGTTTAGGGAGAGGGTAAGGGTGAGGGTGCAGGTTAGGGTTAGCATTAGGGTTAGGGTGAGGGTGAGGGTTAGGTTTAGAGTAAGGGTTAGGGTTAGGGTTACGGTGAGGGTAAGGATTAGGGTGAGGTATAGGGTGAGGGTGAGGGTTAGGGTGAGGGTTAGGTTTAGAGTAAGGGTTAGGGTTATTTTTAGGGTTATTTTTAGGGTTAGGGTTAGGGTTATTGTGAGGATTATGTTTAGTGTGAGGGTTAGTGTTAGGGTTAGGGTTAGGGTTAGGGTAAGTTTTAGGGTGAGGGTTAGGGTGAGAGTGAGGGTTAGGTTTATCGTGAGGGTTACGGTGAGTGTTAGCATGAGATTTATGTTTAGGCTTAGGGTTAGGGATAGGGTGAGGGTTAGGGTTAGGGTGAGGGTAAGGGTTAGGGTTTGGTTTAGGGTGAGGGTGAGGGTGAGGGTTAGGGTTAGCATTAGGTTTAATGTGAGGGTGAGGGACAGGGTTAGGTTTTGGATTAGGGTTAGTTTTAGGGTTAGGCTTAGGGTTAGGTTTAGGTTTAGGGTTAGGGTTATTGTTAGCGTTAGGGTTAGGGTTAGGTTGAGGGTTAGATTTAGTGTGAGGGTTAGGTTTATGTTTAGGCTTAGGGTGAGGGAAAGGGTTAGGGTGAGGGTTAGGGTAAGGGTGAGGGGTAGGGTTAGGATTAGGGATTGTGTTATTGTGAGGGTTAGGTTTAGAGTGAGGGTTAGGATATGGTTTAGGGTGAGGTTTAGGGTGAGAATGAGTGGTAGGTTTAGTGTGAGTGTTAGGATGAGTGTTAGGTTTAGTTTTAGGGTTAGGATGAGGGTGAGGGTTGGGGTTAGGGTTAGGGTGAGGGTTAGGTTTAGTGTTAGGGTGAGGGTGAGGTTTACGGTTAGTGTTAGGGTTAGGGTTAGATTTATTTTTAGGGTTAGGGTTAGAGTTATGTTTAGGGTGAGGGTGAGGGTTAGGGGTAGGTTTAGCGTTAGGGTTAGCGTGAGATTGAGAGTTGGGGCTAGGTTTAGGATTAGGTTTAGTTTTAATGTTAGGCTTAGGGCGAGGGTGATGGTGAGGATGAGGCTTAGGGTGAGGGTTAGGTTTTGGGTTAGGGTGAGGTTTAGGGTTAGGGTGATATTTAGGGTGAGGGTGAAGGTTAGGGTGAGGGTAAGGTTTAGGGTGAGTGTGAGGGTTAGGGTGTGGGTGACTGTTAGTGTGACACTGAGGGTTAGGGTGAGGTTGTGTGTTAGGGTTAGGGTTAGCATTTGTGTGAGGGTTAGGATTAGGGTTAGGGTTAGGGTTAGGGTTAGTGTGAGGATTAGGGTTAGGGTTAGGTTTAGGGTTTGGGTGAGTGTAAAGTTTAGGGTTAAGGTTAGGTTTAGGGTGAGGTTAAGTTTTATTGTGAGGGTTTTGGTGAGGGTGAATGTTAGGGTTAGCATTAGCTTTCGGGTGAGGATGAGGGTTAGGCTTACGATTAGGGTTAGGGTGAGGGCAAGGCTCTGGATGAGGTTTAGGTTTAGGTTTTGGGTGCGAGTTATGGTTAGGGTTTGGGAGAGGGTGAGGGTTAGGCTGACGGTTAGGTTTAGCGTGAGGGTTAGGGTTAGCGTTACGGTGAGTTTGAGTGTGAGGGTGAGGGTTAGGTTTAGGGTTAGGGAGTTCGTTAGGGTTAGGAATAGGGTTAGGGTTAGGGTGAGGGTGAGGGTGAGGGTGGGGTGAGGGTTAGGGTTAGGGTTAGGATAAGGATTATTGTTAGGTTTAGGGTTAGGGTGAGGGTGAGGGTTAGGGTTAGGGTTAGGGTGAGTGTGAGGGTGAGGGTTAGGGTTAGGTTTAGGGTTGGGGTGACTGTGAGGGAGAGGTTTAGATTTAGTATTAGGTTTAAGTTTAGGGTTAGGCTTAGGGTGAGGTTGATCATGAGGGCAAGGCTCAGGATGAGGTTTAGGGTTAGGGTTAGGGTGAGGGTTAGGGTTAGTGTCAGGGTTAGGGTTAGTGTTAGGGTTTGGGTGAAGGGTAGGGTTAGGGTTAGGGTGAGTGTTAGGTTTAGTGTGAGGAATAGGGTTAGGGTTAGGGTTAGGTTAAGCTTTAGGGTGAGGTTTAGGGTGACAGAGAGTGTTATGTTTAGTGTGAGTGTTAGGGTGAGTGTTAGGATTAGGGTTAGTATTAGGGTGAGGGTGAGGGTTAGGGTTAGGGTTAGGTTGAGGGTGAGGGTGAGGGTTAGGTTTAGGGTTAGTGTTTGGACTACGGTGATGGTGAGGGAGACGGTTAGGTTTAGTATTATGGTTAGGTTTAGGGTTAGGCTTAGGGTGAGGGTTAGGGTTAGGGTTAGGGTGAGGGTTAATATTAGCGTGATATTTAGGGTGAGGTTGAGGTTTAGGGTGAGGGTGATTGTTAGGGTGATTGTGAAGGTTAGGTGTGGGTGAGGGTTAGATTGATGGTGAGGATTAGGGTTTCAGTGAGGGTTAGGGTGAGGGTGAGTGTTAGGGTTAGTTTGAGTGATAGAGTTAGGGTGAGGGTGAGGGATAGAGTTAGGGTGAGGGTTAGGGTGAGTGTTAGGCTGAGGAGTAGGTTTAGGGTTAGGTTGAGGGTTAAGTGTATTGTGAGTGTTACGTTTAGGGTTAGGGTGAGGGTAAGCATTAGGGTGAGGTATAGGGTGAGGGTGCGGTTTAGGGTTAGCATTACGGTTAGGGTTTGGATTGGGGTGAAATTTAGGTTAAGTTTAGGGTTAGGGTGAGGTTTAGGGTGAGAATTAGTTTTAGGGTTAGGGTTAGGGTTAGGGTAAGTGTTAGGGTGAGGTTTAGCGTGAGGGTGAGGGTGAGGCTGATATTTAGGTTAGGGTGAGGGTTAGGGTTAGGGTTAGGGTTAGGGTGAGGCTGAGGGTTAGTTTTAGGGTGAGGTTAACGGTGAGGGTTCAGCTTAGGGTTAGGTTTAATGTGTGGGCTAGTCTGACGGTGAGGGTTAGTGTTGGGTTTAGGGTGAGGGTTAGGGTTAGTGTGAGGGTTACGGTTAGGGTTTAGGAGAAAATTAGGTTAAAGGTTAGGGTTAGAGTGAGGGTGAGGTTTAGGATTAGGGGTAGGGTTAGAGTTTTTGTTAGGGCTAGGGTTAGGTTTATGGTGAGGGTGAGTGTGCGGGTGAGGGTTAGTTTTACGTTTAGGGTGAGAGTTAGGGTGAGGGTAACGGTTAGGGTGAGGTTTAGGATGAGGGTGAGGTTTAGGGAGAGGGTTAGGGTTAGGGTGAGGGTTAGGGTTAGGGTGAGGGTTAGAGTTAGGGTGAAGGTAAGGGTTAGGGTGAGGGTTAGGGTGAGATTGAGGTTTAGGTTTAGCGTTAGGTTTAGTTTGAGGGTTGGGTGAAGGTTAGGGTTAGGTTTAGGCTTAAGGTGGGAGTTAAGATTAGGGTTCGGTTTCGGGTTTCGGGTGAGGGTGAGGGTTAGGGTGTGGGTGAGGCTTAGGGTGACCGTGAGGGTAAGGGTTAGGGTTAGGGTTAGGATTAGCGTTCGGGTGATGGATAGGGTTACGTTTAGGGTGAGGGTGAGGGTTAGGGTGCGGGTTAGAATTAGGGTTAGTGGGAGGATTAGGGTTAGGGTTAGGGTTAGTGTGAGGGTTAAGGTGAGGTTTAGGGTTAGGGTTAGGGTTAGGGTGAGAGTTAGGATTAGGGTTAGGGTGAATTTGAGGGTCCGGGTGAGGTTTAGGGTGAGGATTACGGTTAGGGTGAGGGTTAGGTATAGGTTTAGAGTTAGGCTGAGGGTAAGGGTGAGGGTTAGATTTAGGGTTAGGGTGAGGTTGAGGGAGCGGGCTAGGTTTAGCATTAAGTTTAGTTTTAGTGTTAGGCTTAGTGTGAGGATGATGGTGAGGGTGAGGCTTAGGTTGAGGTTTAGGGTAAGCGTTAGGGTGAGGGTGAGTGTTAGGGTGATATTTAGGGTGAGGGTGAAGGTTAGAGTGAGGGTGAGGGTTAGGATGACTGTGAGGGCTTGGATGTGGTTGAGGGATAGGCTGACACTGAGTGTTAGGGTGAGGGTGAGGGGTAGTGTTAGTGGGAGGATTGGGGTTAGGGTTAGGGTGAGAGTAAGGCTTAGGGTTAGGGTTAGGGTAAGGTTTAGGGTACGGGTTAGGGTGAGAGTGAGGGTTAGGTTTACTGTGAGTATTAGGGTGAGGGTTAAGTTTAGTGTTAGTGTTAGGGTGAGGGTGAGGGTTAGGGTTAGGGTTAGGGTGAGTGTTAGGTTTAGGGGTGAGGGTTAGGGTTAGGGTTAGGCTTAGGGTTACTGTTAGGGTTATTGTTAGCGTTAGGTTTAAGGTTAGGGTTAGGGTGATGTTGAGTGTTAGGTTTAGGGTGAAGTTAAGAGATAGAGTGAGTGTTATGTTGAGGGTGAATGTTAAGGTTAGCATTAGCATAAGGGTGAGGATGAGGCTTAGGTTTAGGATTAGGGTTAGGGTGAGGGCTAGGCTCAGGATGAGGGTTAGCTTTAGGGTTCGGGTGAGGGTGAGGGTTAGGTTTAGGATTTGGGTGAGGGTTAGGGTTAGGGTTATTTTTAGGGTGAGGGTGAGGGTTAGGCTGATGGTTAGGGTGAGGGTGAGGGTTAGGTTTAGGGTTAGGGTTAGGGTGAGGGTTAGGGTTAAGGTTAGGCTTAGGGTTAGGGTTAGGGTTAGCATTAATGTTAGGGTGAAGATTAGGGTGAGGGTGAGTGTGAGGGTTAGTGTTAGTTTTAGGATTAGGATAATTGTTAGGGTTAGGTTTAGGAAGAGTGTGAGGGTTCAGATTAGGGTTAGGTTTAGGGTGTGGGCTAGTCTGAGGGTGAGGCTTAGTGTTGGGTTTAAGGTTAGGTTTAGGGTTAGGGTGAGGGTGAGTGTTAGGTTTAGGGTTTACGTGAGAATTAGGTTAAGGGTTAGGGTTAAACTGAGGGTGAGGTTTAGGGTTAGGTTTAGGGTTAGGATTATTGTTAGGGTTAGGGTTAGGGATAGGGTGAGGGTGAGGGTGAGGGTGAGGGTTAGTTTTAGGTTTCGGGTTAGGGTTAGGGTGAGGGTGAGGGTTAGGGTTAGGTTTAAGGTTAGGGTTAGGATGAAGGTAAGGGTTAGGGTGAGGGTTAGCCTGAGATTGAGGTTTAGGTTTAGCGTTAGGTTTAGTGTGAGGGTTAGGGTGAAGGTTAGAGTTAGGGTTAGGCTTAGGGTGAGAGTTAGGATTAGTGTTAGGGTGAGGTGAAGGTGAGGGTGAGGGTTAGGGTGTGGGTGTGGCTTAGGGTGACCGTGAGGATAACGGTGATGGTTAGGGTTAGGGTGAGGGTTAGGTTTAGGGTTAGAGTTAGGGTGAGGGCTTGGGTTACGGTTAGGGTGAGGGTTAGGGTTAGGGTTAGTGTGAGGATTAGGGTTAGGGTTAGGGTGAGGGTTAGGGTTATGGTGAGGTTTAGGTTGAGGATGAGGGTTAGGGAGAGGTTTAGGGTTAGGGTGTGGGTTAGGATGAGGGTTTGGGTTAGGGTGAGGGTGAGGGTCATGGTCAGGGTTAGGGTGAGGATTAGGGTTAAGGTGAGGGTTGGGTATAGATTTAGAGTTAGGCTGAAGGTGAGCGTGAGGGTTAGGTTTAGGGTTAGGGTGATTGTAAGGGTGAGGTTTAGTGTTAGGTTTAGGGTTTCGATGAGGGTTAGGCTGAGGGAAAGGGTTAGTGTTTGGTTGAGGGTTAGGTTTAGGATGAGGGTAAGGGTTAGGGTGAGGGTAAGGGTGAGGGTGAGTTGTAGGGTTAGGGTTAGGGTTAGTGTTAGATTGAGGGAGGGGTCTAGGTTTAGGATTAGGTTTATGGTTAGGCTTAGGGTGAGTGTGATGGTGAGAGTGAAGTTTAGGGTGATTGTTAGGGTTAGGGTGACGGTTATGGTTAGCATGATATTGAGGGTGGAGGTGAATGTTAGGGTGAGGGTGAGGGTTAGGGTTTGTGTAAGGGGTAGGGTGTGGGTGAGGGATAGGCTGACACTGAGTGTTAGGCTGTGGGTGGGGTTTAGGGTTAGGCTTAGCATTAGGGTGAGGATTAGGGTTAGGGTTAGAGTGATCGTGAGGGTTAGGTTTAGGGTTATTGTGAGGATTAGGGTTAGGGTTAGGGTTAGGGTGAGGGTAAGGTTTAGGGTTAGGATTAGAGTAAGGTTTAGGGTAAAGTTAAGGGTGAGAGTGAGGGTGAGGATTAGGGTTAGGGTTAGGTTGAGTGTTACATTTAGGGTTAGGCTGAGGGTGAGGGTTAGGTTTAGGGTGAGGTTAAAGTTTTGAATGAGGGTTATGGTGAGTGTGAATGTTAGGGTTAGCATTACCGTTAGGGTGAGGATGAGGGTTAGGCTTAGGCTTTGGGTTAGGGTGAGTGCTAGGCTCAGGATGAGGGTTAGGCTTAAGGTTAGGGTGAGGGTTAGGGTTAGATTGAGGTTGAGGTTTAGGGTTAGGGTTTGGGTGAGTGTTAGGTTTAGGGTTATTTTTAGGGTTAGAGTGAGGGTTAGGCTGACGTTTAGGGTTAGGGTGAGGGTTAGGGTTAGGGTTTGGGTCAGGGTTAGGGTGAGGGTTAGGGTGAGGGTTAGGGTTAGCGTTAGTGTTAGGTTGACGGTGAGGGTGAGGGTCAGTGTGAGTGTTATTGCTAGTGTTTGGATTAGAATTAGTGTTAGGGTGAGGGTGAGGGTTATTTTTAGGGTTAGGGTTAGGGTGAGGAGGAGGGGGAGGTTTAGGGTTAGGGTTAAGGTTAGGGTTATTGTGTGGGTGAGGGAGAGTGATAGGTTTAGGATTAGGTTGAGGGTTAGTGTTAGGCTTAGGGTGAGGGTAATGGTGAGGGTGAGGGTTAGGGTGAAGGTGAGGGTTAGGATTTGGGTGAGGGTTATCGTTAGGGTGATGTTTTGGGTGATGGTGGGGATTAGGTTTAGGGTTAGGGCTAGGGTGAGGGTAAGGGTTAGGGTGAGGGTTAGGGTAAGGGTGAGGGTTAGGTTTAGCATTAGGGTTTTGGTTATGGTTAGTGTGAGGTTTAGGGTTATGGTTAGGGTTAGGGTGAGGGTTAGGGTGAGGGTGAGGGTGAGGGTTAAGGTTAGTGTTAGGGTTAGGGAGAGGGTGAAGATGAGGTTTAGTGTTAGGATTAGGTTTAGGGTTATGGTTTGGGTGAGGGTTAGTGTTAGGGTGAGGGTTTGGGTTAGTGTTATGGTGAGCGTGAGGGTTAGGGTTAGGGTTAGGGTTAGGTTGAGGTTTAGGTTTGGTGTGAGGGTTGGGTTAGCGTGAGAGTAAAGGTTAGGGTTAAGGTCAGGGTGAGGGTTAGTGTTAGGATTAGGGTGAGGGTTAATGTGAGGGTTAGGATTAGGGTAAGGTTTAGGGTTAGTGTGAGGATTAGTGTTAGGGTTAGGGTTATGATTAGGGTGAAGGTTAGGTTTAGTGTGAGTGTAAGAGTGCCGGTGAGGGTAAGGGTTAGGTTGAAGGTTATGTTGACCCTGAGGGTTAGGGTTATTGTTACAGTTAAGGTGAGGGTTAGAGTGAGGATTAGGTTTAGGCTTAGTGTTATGGTGGGGGTTAGGGTGAGGGTTGGGGTTAGAGTTATGGTTTGGTTGAGGGTTAAGTATAGGGTTAGGGTTAGGGTGAGGGTGAGGATTAGGGTGAGGGTGAGGGTTAGGCTTTGTGTGAGTGTTAGGGTTAGATTGAGTTGTGGGGTGAGGGTGCGTGTTAGGATTGGGGTTCGGTTTAGGGTGAGGGTTTGGGTTAGGTTGAGGGTTCGGGTGAGGGGTAGGGTTAGGGTTAGGGTGAGTGTTAGGTTTAGTGTGTGGGTTAGCGCTAGGGTAAGGTTTAGGGTGAGGTTTAGGCTGAGAGGGAGGGTTACGTTTAGCGTGAGTGTTAGGGTGATGGTTAGGATAAGGATTAGGGTGAGGGTGAGGGTTAGGGATAGGGTTAGGTGAGGGTGAGTGTAAGGTGAGGGTTAGTTTTAGGGTGATATTTAGGGTGAGGTTGAGGGTTAGAGTGAGGGTGATTGTTCGGGTGAGTGTGAGAGTTAGAGTGTGGTGAGGGTTAGAATGACGGTGAGGGTTAGGGTGTCAGTGAGGGTTAGGGTGAGTGTGAGGGTTAGGGTTAGGTTGAGGAATAGATTTAGGGTTACGGAGAGGGTTAGGGTTAGGGTGAAGTTTAGGGTGAGGTTTTGGGTTAGGCTTAGGGTGATGGTGAGGGTCCGGCTGAGGGTTAGGGTGAGGGGTAGGGTTAGGGTGAGGGTTAGGTAGAGGTTTAAACTTGGGCTGACAGTGAGTGTGAGTGTTAGGGTTAGGGTTAGGGTGAGGGTGATGGTGAGGATTAGGATTAGGTTCAGGTTGAGCGTTAGGAAGGGTGAGGATGAGGGTGAGGGTGAGGATGAGGGTTAGAATTAGGGTGATATTTAGGGTTAGGGTTATGGTAAGCGTGAGGGTTAGGGTTAGGGTTAGGGTTAGGATGAGGGTTAGGCTGAGGGTTAGGGTTAGTGTTAGTGTGAGGGTTAGGGTTAGTGTGAGGGTAAAGGTTAGGGTGAGGGTAAGGTTGAGGGTTAGCGTGAGGTTGAGGGAGGGGGCTAGGTTTAGGATTAGGTTTAGGTTTAGGGTTAGGCTTAGGGTGAGTGTGATGGTGAGGGTGAGGCTTAGGGTGAGGGTTAGGGTTAGGGTTTGGGTGAGGGTTAGGGTTAGCATAATATTCAGGGTGAAGGTGAAGGTTAGGGTGAGGGTGAGGGTTAGGGTGAGTGTAAGGGCTAGGGTGTGGGAGAGGGGTAGGCTGACACTGAGGGTTAGGGTGTGGGTGAGGGTTAAGGTTAGGCTTAGGGTTAGGGTGAGTGTTAGGGTTAGGGTTAGGGTTAGCCTTAGGGTTAGGGTGAGGGTGAGGGTGAGTGTGAGGGTTAGTGTTAGTGTTAGGATTAGGGTTATTGTTAGTTTTAAGGTTAGGGTGAGGGTGAGGGTTCAGCTTAGGGTTAGATTTAGGGTGTGGGCTAGTCTCAGGATGAGGGTTAGTGTTGGGTTTAGGGTGAGAGTTAGCTTTCGGGTGAGGGTTAGGGTTAGGGTTTAGGTGAGAATATGGTTAAGGGTTAGGATTAGAGTTAGAGTGAGGTTTAGGGTTAGGCTTAGGCTTAGGGTTATTGTTAGGTTTAGGGTTAGGGTGAGGGTGAGGGTGAGGGTGAGGGTGAGGGTTAGTTTTAGGTTTAGGGTTAGTGTTAGGGTGAGGGTAAGGGTTAGGGTTAGGTTTAGGATGAGGGTGAAGTTTAGGGAGAGGGTTACGGTTAGGTTGAGGATTAGGGTTAGGTTTAGGTTTAGGGTTAGGTTGAAGATAAGGGTTAGGGTGACTGTTAGGGTGAGATGGAGTTTTAGGTTTAGGTGAGATGGAGTTTTAGCTTTAGGTTTAGCGTGAGGGTTAGGGTGAGAGTTAGGTTTAGGTTTAGGCTTAGGCTGAGAGTTAGGATTAGGGTTAGGGTGAGGGTGAGGGTTAGAGTGTGGGTGAGTCTTAGGTTGACCGTGAGTGTAAGGGTGAAGGTGAGGGTTAGGGTGAGGGTTAGGGTAATGGTTAGTGTTGGAGTGAGGGATAGGGTTACCGTTAGTGTGAATGTTCGGGTTAGGGTTCGGGTTAGTGTGAGGATTAGGGTTTGGGTTATGGTGAGGTTTAGGGTTATGGAGAGGTTTAGGGTGAGGGTGAGGGTTAGGGAGAGGGTTAGGGTTAGGATGAGGGTTTGGGTTAAGGTTAGGCTGAGGGTGAGGGTCCGGGTGAGGGTTAGGGTGAGGATTAGGGTTAGTTGAGGTTTAGGGTTAGGTTGAGGGTAAGATTTAGGGTGAGGTTTAGGGTGAGAGTGAGGTTGAGGGAGAGGGTTAGGGTTTAGTTGAGGGTTACAGTTAGGTTTAGGGTTAGGCTGAGGGTTAGGGTTAGTGTTAGGGTGAGGTTTAGGGTTAGAGTAAGGGTAAGGGTTAGGGTGAGGGTAAGGGTGAGGGTGAGGGGTAGGGTTGGGGTTAGCATGAGGTTGAGGGAGGGGGCTAGATTTAGGATTAGCTTTAGGCTTAGGGTTAGGCTTAGGGTGAGAGTAATGGTGAGGGTGAGGCTTAGGGTGAGGGTTAGGGTTAGGGTTAGGAAGAGTGTTAGGGTTAGCATGATATATAGGGTGGAGGTGAATGTTAGGGTGAGGGTGAGTGTGAGGGTTAGTGTTAGTGTAAAGATTAGGATTATTGTTAGGGTTAGGGTGAGGGTGAGGGTTTGAGTGAGGTGTAGGATTAGCGTTAGGGTGAGTGTTAGGTTTCGTGTGAGTGTTAGTGTTAGGGTAAGGTTTAGGGTGAGGATTAAGGTGAGAGAGAGGGTTACTTTAACGTGAGTGTTATGGTGAGTGTTAGTGTGATGGATAGGTTTAGGGTTAGGATTATGGTGAGAGTGAGGGATAGGGTTAGGTTTAGGGTGAGGGTTAGGCTTAGGGTTAGGGTGAGGGCTAGGCTCAGGATGAGGGTTAGAGTTAGAGTTAGAGTGAGGGTTATGGTTAGGGTGAGGGTGAGGGTTAGGGTTAGGGTTTGGCTGAGGGTTAGGGTTAGGATTATTTTTAGTGTGAGGGTGAATGTTAGTCTTACAGTTAGGGTTAGCGTTACGATTTGGGTGAGAGTGAGGGTGAGGGTGAGTGTTAGGTGTTGGATTAGGGTGAGAGTTAGGGTTAGGGTTAGCGTTAGGGTTAGGGTGAGGGTGAGGGTGAGTGTGAGGGTTAGTGTTAGTGTAAAGATTAGGATTATTTTTAGGGTTAGGGTGAGGGTGAGGGTCTGGGTGAGGTGAGGGTTTGGGTGAGGTGTAGGATTATCGTTAGGGTGAGTGTTAGGTTTCCTGTGAGGGTTAGTGTTAAGGTAAGGTTTAGGGTGAGGATTAAGGTGAGAGGGTTATGTTTAGCATGAGTGTTAGGGTGAGTGTTAGGGTGATGGATAGGTTAAGGGTTAGGATTAGGGTGAGAGTGAGGGATAGGGTTAGGTTTAGGGTGAGGGTTAGGGGTAAGGTTAAGGTGAGGGTGAGGGTTAGGTTTAGGGTTAGTGTTAGGGTTACGGTGAAGGTGAGAGGGTTAGGTTTAGGATTAGGGTTAGGTTTAGGATTAGGTTTAGGTTGAGGGTGATGGTGAGGGTGAGGATTAGGGTGAGGGTTAGGGTTAGGTTTACGGTGAGGGTTAGTTTTAGAGTGATATTTAGGGTGAGGTTAAGGGTTAGAGTGAGGCTGATTGTTTGGGTGAGTGTGAGGGTTAGGGAATGGGTGAGGGTTAGAGTGGCGGTGAGAGTTAGGTTGTCAGTGAGGGTTAGGGTGAGGGTGAGGTTTAGGGTTAGGTTGAGGGATAGAGTTAGGGTTAGGGTGAGGGTGAGGGTTATGTTGAGGGTTAGCTTTAGGATTAGGGTTAGGGTTAGTGTGAGGATTAGCGTTAGGGTTAGGTTAGGGTTAGGGTGAGGGTAAGGTTTAGGGTGAGGTTTAGGGTGAGGGCGAGGATTAGGAAGAGGGTTAGTGTAAGGGTGAAGGTGAGGGTGAGGGTTATGGTAAGGGTGAGGATGATCGTTAGGGTGAAGGTTAGGGTGAGGTTTAGGGCTAGGGTGAGAGTTATGGAAAGGGTTAGGGTGTGGGTGATGGTGAAGGTTAGGGTTAGGGTTACGGTGAGGGTGAGGGTGAGGCTGATGGTGAAGTTTAGGATTAGGGTTAGGCTGAGGGCGAGGGTCAGGGTGAGGGTGAGTGTTAGGTTTGGGGTGAAGTTTAGGGTTAGGGTTAGGGTGAGGGTTGTGGTTAGTTTTAGGGTTAGGATGAGGGTTAGTCTGAGGGGTAGGGTTAGGGTTAGGGTGAGGGTTAGGGTTAGTGTGAGGGTGAGGGTTAGGGTTAGATTTAGGGTTAGGGTGAGGGTTAGGGTGAGTTTAAGGTTTAGAGTGAGGTTTAGGGAGAGGGTGAAGGTTAGGGTTAGCATTAGGGTTAGGTTGAGGGTGAGGGTTAGGCTGAGGGTTAGGGTTAGGGTGAGGGCTAGGCTGAGGGTGAGGGTTAGGTTTAGGGTTAGGTTTAGGGTTAGGGATAGGGAGACCGTCAGGTTTGGTGTGAAGATTATGGTTAGAGTTAGCGGTAATATTAGGGTGAGGGTAAGGGTTAGGGTTAGGGTCAGTGTGAAGATTAGGGTTAGTGTGAGGGTTAGGGTTAGGGTTAGGGTTACGGTGAGGGTAAGGGTGAGGGTTAGGGTTAGGGTTAGGTTTAGGGTGACGGTTAGTTTGAGGGTTAGGGTTTGGGTTAGGGTTAGGCTTAGGGTGAGGGTGAGGGTTAGGGTTGGCTTTAGATTTAGGGTTATTGTTAGGGTTAGGTTTAGGGTGAGGGTGTGGGTTATTGTTAGGGTTAGCGTGAGGGTGAAGATTAGGGTTAGCATTAGGTTTAGCGTGAGGGTGAGGGTTAGGTTTAGAGTTAGGGTTAGGGTGAGGGCTAGGCTGAGGGTGAGTGTTCGGTTTAGGTTTAGGGATAGGGTGAGGATTAGGGTGATGGTTAGGGTTGGGGTGAGCATTAGGCTGAGGTGTAGGGTTAGGGTTACATTGAGGGTTAAGTTTAGTGTGATTGTTAGGTTTAAGGTTAGGGTGAGAGTAAAGGTTAGGGTGAGGGATAGGGTGATGGTGAGGGTTAGGGTTAGGGTAAGGGTTAGTGTGAGGATTAGGGTTAGGGTTAGGGTTAGGGTGAGGGTGAGGGTACGGGTTAGGTTTAAGGTTAGTTTAAGTTTTAGGGTGAGGGTGAGGGTGAGAGTGAGTGTTAGGTTAAGAGTGAGTGTTATGCTCAGTTTTAGTGTGAGGGTTAGGTTTAGTGTTAGCGTGAGGGTGAGGTTTAGGGTTAGAGTTAGGGTTAGGGTGAGGGCAAGGCTGAGGGTGAGAGTTCGGTTTAGGTTTAGGGATAGGGTGAGGATTAGGGTGAGGGTTAGGGTTTGGGTGAGCATTAGGCTGAGGTGTAGGGTTAGGGTTACAGTGAGGGTTAGGTTTAGTGTGATTGTTAGGGTTAAGGTTAGGGTGACGCTAAGGGTTAGGGTGAGGGATAGGGTGAGGGTGAGGTTTAGGGTTAGGGTAAGGGTTAGTGTGAGGATTAGGGTTAGGGTTAGGGTGAGGGTACGGGTTAGGTTTAGGGTTAGTTTAAGGTTTAGGGTGAGGGTAAGGGTGAGAGTGAGGGTTAGGTTAAGAGTGAGTGTTATGCTTAGTGTTAGTGTGAGGTTTAGATTTAGTGTTAGGGTGAGGGTTGGGGTTAGGGTTAGGGTGAGTGTTAGGGTTAGGGTTAGGTTTAGGATGAGGGTGAGTGTTAGGGAAAGGGTCAGGGTTAGTCTTAGGGTTAGGGTTAGGGTTACGGTTAGAGTGAGGTTTAGGGTAACGGTGAGCCTTAGGGTTAGCATTTGGTTTAGGGTTAGGTTTAGGGTGAGGGTAAGGGTTAGGGTGAGTGTAAGGGTGAGGGTGAGGGGTAAGGTTAGCGTTAGGGTTAGTGTGAGATTTAGGGTGAGCTTTAGGATTATGGTTCGTGTTAGTGTTAGGGTTATTTTTAGGGTGAGGGTTAGGGTTAGGGTTAGGGTGAGGTTTAGGGTGAGTTTTAGGGTTAGGTTGAGGGTGAGGGTGAGGGTGAAGTTTAGGGTTAGCATTAGGTTAAGAGTAAGGGTGAGGGTTAGGGTTAGAGTTAGGGTTAGGGTGAGGGCTAGGCTGAAGGTGAGTGTTAGGGTTAGGTTTAGGGATAGGGTGAGGATTAGGGTGAGGGTTAGGGTAAACATTAGGCTGAGGGGTATGGTTAGGGTTACGGTGAGGGTTAGGTTTAGTGTGATTGTTAGGGTTAGGGTTAGGGTGAGCGTAAGGGTTAAGTTGAGGGATAGGGTGAGGGTGAGGGTTAGGGTTAGCATTAGGGTTAGAGTTAGGGTGAGGGTTAGATTTAGGGTTAGGGTTATGGTTATGGTTAGGGTGAGGGTGAGGTTTAGAGTTAGGGTTAGGTTTGGGGTTATTGTTAGGGTTAGGGATAGGGTTAAGGTTAGGGTGAGGGTGAGGTTTAGGGGTAGGGTTATTTTTAGGTTCAGGATGATGATGAGTGAGAGGGTTAGGTTTAGGATTAGGGTTATTTTTAGGGTTAGGCTTAGGGTGAGTGTGATGGTGAGGGTAAGGCTTAGGGTGAGGGTTAGGGTTAGGGTTAGGGTCAGGTTTAGGCTTACAGTGATATTTAGGATGAGGGTGAGGGTTAGGGTGATGGTTAGGCTTAGGGTGAGTGTGATGGTTAGGGTGTGGGTGAGGGTTAGGGTGACGGTGAGGCTTAGGTTGTGGGTGAGGGTGAGGGTTAGGGTGAGGGTGAGGATTAGAGTTAGGGCTAGCATTAGGGTGAGGGTTAAGGTTGGGGTTAGGGTAAGTGTGAGGTAAAATGTGAGGGTTAAGTTTAGGGTTAGGGTTAGGGTAAGGGTTATTGTGCGGATTAGGGTTAGGGTTAGGGTTAGGGTGAGGTATCGGGTGTGTTTAGGGTAGGGTTAGGGTGAGGGTAAGGGTTAGGGTGAGGTTTACGGTGAGGGTGAGGTTTATGTCGAGGGTTAGGGATAGGTTGAGGGTTAGGGTGAGAGTTAGGGTTAGGGTTAGTGTGAGGGTATGAGTTAGCGTGAGGTTTAGTGTGAGGTTTAGGGTTAGGGTGAGGGTTAGGGATAGCGTGAAGTTAGGGTGAAGGTGAGGGTGAGGATTAGGGTGAGGGTTAGGGTTAGGTTGAGGGTGAGGGTGAGTTTCAGGGTTAGGATTAGGGTTAGGGTTAGGGTTAGGCTGAGTGTGTAGGTGAGGTTGAAGGTGAGCATTATGGTTAGGGTTATTGTTAGGGTTAGGTTTAGGGTTAGGGTCAGGGTGAGGGTTAGAGTTAGGGTTAGGTTGAGGGTGAGTGAGAGGGTTAGGTTTAGAATTAGGGTTAGGTTTAGGGTTAGGCTTAGGTTGAGGTTGATTGTGAGGCTGAGGCTTAGTGTTTGGATTAGAGTTAGGGTTACCATGAGGGTTAGTGTTAGGGTGATATTTAGAATGAGGTTGAGAGTTAGGTTGAGGGTGATTGTTCAGGTTAGTGTGAGGGTTAGGGTGTGGGTGAGGGTTAGGGTGTCGGTAAGCGTTAGGGTTAGGGTTAGCATTAGTTTGAGGGTTAGGGTTAGGGTGACGTTGAGGTTTAGGGTGAAGGTTAGGGTTAGGGTTAGGGGTGGGTTATGTGTGAGGATTAGGGTTAGGGTCAGGGTTGGGGTTAGGATGAGGGTAAGGTTTAGGGTGAGGTTTAGGTTGAGGATGAGTGTTAGGGAGAGGATTAGGGTTAGGTTGAGTTTTAGGGCGAGGTTTAGGGTTAGGTTGAAGGTGAGGGTGAGGGTGAGGGTTAGGGTGATGGTTAGGTTCAGGCTTAGGGTTAGTGTGAGGGTTAGGGATATGGTTAGGGTGAGTGTAAGGGTGAGAGTTAGGGTTAGGGTTAGGGTGAGGGTGAGGTTGTCGGTTAGGATTAGGGTTAGGATTAGGGTTAGGCTGAGAGTGAGGATGACAGTGAGGGTGAGGGTTAGGGTTAGGATGATGTTTGAGTGAGGGTTATGGTGAGAGTGAATGTTAGGGTTAGCATTACCGTTAGGGTGAGGATGAGGTTTAGACTTAGGCTTAGGGTTAGGGTGAGGGCTAGGTTGATTGTTAGGGTTACGGTGAGGTTGAGGTTTAGGGTTAGGGTTTGGGTGAGGGTTAGGGTTAGGGTTATTTTTAGGGTTAGGGTGAGGGTTAGGCTGACAGTTAGGGTTAGGTTTAGGGTTTGGGTAAGGGTGAGGGTGAGGTTTAGGGTTAGGGTGAGGGTTAGTGTTAGGTTTAGGTTGAGGTTTAGGGTTAGTGTGAGGGTTGGGTTAGCGTGAGGGTAAAGGTTAGGGTTAGGCTCAGGATGAGGGTTAGTGATAGGATTAGGGTGAGGGTTACTGTGAGGGTTAGGATTAGGGTAAGGTTAAGGGTTAGTGTGTGGATTAGGGTTAGGGTGAGGGTTAGAGTCAGGGTGAGGGTTAGAGTATTGGTGAGGGTAAGGGTTAGGATGAGGGTTATGTTGATGCTGAGGGTTAGGGTTATTCTTATGGTTAGGGTGAGGGTTAGAGTGAGGATTAGGTTTAGGCTTAGTGTTATAGTGCGGTTTTGGGTTAGTTTTAGGGTTAGGATTAGGATTAGCATTATGAAGAGGGTTAGGGTTAGGGTTAGTGTGAGGATTAGGGTTAGGGTTAGGGTTAGGGTTAGGGTAAGGGTAAGGGTTTGGTTGAGGTTTAGTGTGAGGGTGAGGTTTAGGGAGAGGGTTAGGGTTAGGGGGAGGGTTAGGTTGAGGCTTAGGTTTAGGGTTAGGTTGAGGGTGAGGGTTAGGTTTAGGTTGAGGGTGAGGGTGAGGATTAGGATTAGGGTTAGTGCTAGGGTTAGGGTGAGGGTGAGGGTGAGGGTGATTTTTAATATTAGGGTGTCATTTAGGTTTGATGGTGAGGGTTAGGTTTAGGTTTAGGGTTAGGGTGAGGATTAAGCTAAGAGGTAGGGTTAGGGTTAGGGTTAGTGTGAGGGTTAGGGTGAGGGTTAGGGTTATTGTTAAGGATAGGGTTAGGGTGAGGGGTAAGGTGAGGGCTAGGGTTAGGGTTAGGGTGAATTTTAGGGTGAGAGTTAGGCTGAGGGTGAGGGTTAGTTTTAGGGAGAGGGTAAGGTTTAGGTTGAGGGTTAGGGTGAGGGTGTTGTTAGGGTTAGCATTAGTGTTAGGGTGAGGGTGAGGGTTAGGTTTAGTTATAGGGTAAGGATTAGGGTTAGGGTGAGTGTTAGGCTGAGGAGTAGGTTTAGGGTTAGGGTGAGGGTTAGGGTTAGGGTGAGGGTTAGGGATTGGGTTACGGTTAGTGTTAGGGTGAGTGTGAGGGTGAGGGTTAGAGTTAGGGTTAGGTTGAGGGTGAGGTTGAGGTTCAGGTTTAGGATTAGGGTTAGGGTTAAAGTTAGGGTGAGGCTAAGGTTTAGGGTAAGGTTTAGTGTGAGGGTGAGGGTTAAGTTGACGGTTAGGGTGAAGTTGAGGGTTAGGTTTAGGTTTAGGATTCGTGTGATGGTGTGGGTTAGGATTAGGGTGAGGTTAATTGTTAGAGCGAGGGTTACGGTGAGGATGAATGTTAGGGTTAGCATTAGGATCAGGGTGAGGTTGAGGGTTAGGCTTAGGGTTAGGGTTAGGGTGAAGGCTAGGCTGAAGGTGAGGGTTAGGGTAAGGTTTAGGATGTGGGTTATGTTTAGGGTGAGGATGAGGGTTAGGTTTATGGTTTGTGTGAGGGTTAGGGTTAGGTTTAGGGTGAGGCTGTGGGTGAAGGGTGAGGTTTAGTGTGAGGGTGAGGTTTAGGGAGAGGGTTAGGGTGAGGGTTTGGTTGAGGGTTAGGGTTAGGGTTAGGGTGAGTGTAAGGGTGAGGGTGAGGTTTAGTGTGAGGGTGAGGTTAAGGGAGAGGGTTAGCGTTAGGTGTAGGTTTAGGTTGAGGGTTAGGGTTAGGGTGAGGGTGAGGGTGAGGGTGAGGGTGAGGGTTAGTTTGAGGGTGAGGGTGAGGGTTAGGATTAGGGTTAGTGTTAGGGTTAGGCTGAGGTTGAGGTTGAGTGTGAGGGTTAGGCTGACGTTTAGGGTTAGGGTGACGTTTAGGGATAATGGTGAGGGTTAGGTTTAGGTTTAGGGTTAGGGTGAGGATTAGGCTGAGGGGTAGGGTTAGGGTTAGGGTGAGGGTTAGGGTTCGTGTGAGGGTTAACTTGAGGGTTAGGGTGAACGTAAGGATTAGGGTGAGGGTTAGCGTGTGGGTGAGCCGTAGGGTTAGTCTTAGCGTGAGGCTTAGGGTGAGGGTGAAGGTTAGGGTTAGCATTAGGGTTAGGGTGAGGGTGAGGGTTAGGTTTACAGTTAGTGTTACGGTGAGGGCTAGGCTGAGGGTGACGGTTAGGGTTAGGTTTAGTTATAGGGTAAGGGTTAAGGTTAGGATTAAGGTTAGGGTGAGTGTTTGGCTGAGGAGTAGGTTTAGGGTTAGGGTGAGGGTTAGAGTTAGGGTGAGGATGAGGTTTAAGTTTAGGGTTATTGTTAGGGTTAGGGTTAGAGTTAGGGTCAGGGTGAGGGTTAGGATTAGGGTTAGAGTTAGGGTTAGGGTGAGGGTGAGGGAGAGGGTTATTTTGAAGATTAGGGTTAGGTTTAAGTTTAGGTTAGGGTGAGCGTTAGGCTGAGGGGTAGGTTAAGAGTTAGGGTTAGGGTTAGGTTTAGGTTTACGGTTAGGGTCAGGGTGAGGGTAAGTATTACGGTGAGGTATAGGGTGAGGGTGAGGGTTAGGGTTAGCATTCGGGTTAGGGTTAGGATTAGGTTGAGGGTTAGGGTTAGGTTTAGGGTTAGGGTGAGGTTTAAAGTGATGGTTAGTTTTAGTGTTAGGGTTAGGGTGAGGGTAAGTGTTAGAGTGAGGTTTAGGTTGAGGGTGAGGTTTAGGCTGACGTTTAGGTTAGGGTGAGGGTTAGCGTTAGGGTTAGGGTTAGGGTGAGGGTGAGGGTTAGGTTTAGGTTGAGGTTAAAGTTTAGGGTGAGGGTTAGGTTGAGGGTGAAGGTTAGGCTTAGCATTAGGGTTAGGGTGAGTTTGAGGGTTCAGCTTAGGGTTAGGGTTAGGGTGTGGTATAGTCTGAGGGTGAGGGTTAGTGTTAGGTTTAGGGTGAGGGTTAGGGTTAGGGTGAGGTTGAGGGTTAGAGTTATGGTTTATTTGAGAGTTAGTTTTAGGGTAAGGTTTAGGGTGAGGGTGAGGTTTAGGGTTAGGTTAGCATTATTGTTAGGGTTAGGGTTAGGGTGAGGGTGAGGGTGAGGGTTACGTTTAGCAATAGGATTAGGGCGAGTTTAAGGTTTAGGGTGAGGTTCAGGGTGAGGGTGAGGTGTATGTCGAGGTTTAGGAATAGGGTGAGGGTTAGGGTTCGGGTTAGGGTTAGCGTGAGGGTGAGGGAGAGGGTTCGATTTAGGATTAGGTTTAGGGTTAGGGTTAGGCTTAGGGTGAGGGTGATGTTGAGGGTGAGGTTTAGGGTTAGGGTTGGGGTTAGGATTAGGGTTAGGATGAGAGTTAGGCTTAGGGTTAGGGTGAGGGTGAGGGTTAGGCTTAGGGTGTGGGTGAGGCTTCGGGTGACAGAGATGGTTAGGGTGACGGTGAGGGCTAGAGTGAGTGTTAGGGTTTGGGTTAGCGTTAGGGTGAGGGATAGGGTTAGGGTTAGGGTAAGAGTGAGGGTTAGGATGAAGGTTAGGTTTAGGATTAGAGTCAGAGTTAGTGTGTATATTAGGGTTAGGGTTAGGTTGAGGGTAAGGTTTATGTTGAGGTTTAGGGTGAGGGTGAGGGTTAGGGAGATGGTTAGGGTTAGAGTGAGGGTGAGGGTGAGGGTTTGGGTTAGGGTTAGGTTGAGTGTGAGGGTCCTGGTGAGGTTTAGTGTTATGGTGAGGATTAGGTATAGGTTCAGAGTTAGGCTGAGGGTGAGGGTGAGGGTTAGGTTTAGGGTTAGTGTGAGGGTGAGGGTGAGGTTTAGCATTAGGTTTATTTTTCGGATTAGGCTGAGGGTGAGGATGAGGGTGAGTATGAGGGTGAGGGTTAGAATTAGGGTGATGCTTAGGGTTAGGATTATGGTGTGGGTGAGGGGAAGGGTTAGATTTAGGGTTAGGTTGAGGGTTAGGCTGAGGGTTAGGTTTAGGGTGAGGGTGAGGGTGAGGGTGAGCTGTAGGGTTAGGGTTAGGGTTAGCATGAGGGTTAGGTTTAGGGTTCATGTTAAGGATAAGGTTAGGGTGAAGGGTAGGGTGAGGGCTAGGGTTAGGGTTAGGGTGAGTTTTAGGGTGAGGGTTAGGGTGAGGGTGAGGTTTAGAGAGAGGGTTAGGGTTAGGTTGAAGGTTAGGGCGAGGGTTACGGTTACGGTGAATTTCAGGTTAAGGTTTAGGTTGAGGTTTAGTGTGAGGCTGAGGTTTAGGGAGACTGTTAGGGTTAGGTTGAGGTTTAGGGCGAGGTTTAGGGTTAGGGTGAGGGTTAGGCTGAGGGGTAGGTTTAGGGTTAGGTTGAGGGTTAGAGTCAGTGTAAGTGTTAGGGTTAGGGTTAGGATTAGGGTGAGGGTTAGGGTTCGGGTGAGGGGTAGGGTTAGTGTTATAGTTAGCGTGAAGTTTAGGGTGAGGGTTAGCGTTAGGGTTAGTGTTAGGGTTAGGGTTAGGGTGAGGGTTAGGGTTAGGGTTAGGATTAGGGTGAGGGGTAGGGTTAGGTTTAGGGTGAGGGTTAGGGTGAGGGTTAGGGTTAGGGTGAGGGTGAGGGTTAGGGTGAGGGTTAGGTTTAGGGTTAGGTTGCGAGTGAGGATTAGCGTTAGGGTTAGGGTTAGGGTGAGGCTAAGGATTAGGGTGAGGTTTAGGGTGAGGGTGTGTGTTAGGGAGATGGTTAGGTTTAGGTTGAGGGTTAGGGTGAGGGTTAGGGTTATGTTGAGGTTGAGGGTGACGGTTAGGGTGCGTGTTAGGGTTAGTGTGAGTGTTACGGATATGGTTAGGGTGAGAGTGAGGGTGAGATTTAGGGTTAGTTTTAGGGTGAGGGTTAGGTTGAGGGTTAGGGTCAGTGTAAGTGTTAAGGTTAGGGTTAGGATTAGGGTGAGGGTTAGGGTGCGGGTGAGGGGTTGGGTTAGGGTTATAGTTAGCGTGAAGTTTAGGTTGAGGATTAGCGTTAGGGTTAGTGTTAGGTTTAGGGTTAGGGTGAGGGTGAGGGTGAGGAATTGGATTAGGGATAGCATTAAGGTTAGGCTGAGGGTGAGGGTGACGGTGAGGTTGAGGGTTAGGGTTAGGGTGAGGTTTAGGGTAGGGTAGGGTTAGGGTGAGGGTTAGTGTAAGGTTTAGAGTTAGGATGAGGGTTAGGCTGAGGGGTAGGTTTACTGTTAGGGTGAGAGTTAGGATTAGGGTTAGGGTTAGTGTTAGGGTTAGGGTTAGGGTGAGGGTTAGGGTGAGGGTGAGGGTTAGGGTTAGGGTTAAGGTCAGGATTAGGTTGAGGGTTAGTGTTAGGGTGAGTGTGAGGATTAGATTAAGGATGAGAGTAAGTTTTCGCTTGAGGTTTAGTATGAGGGTGCAGGATAGGGTTAGCATTAGTGTCAGGGTGAGGGTGTGGCTTAGGGTGAGTGTTAGGTTTAGGGCTAGGGTGAGGGTGAGTATTAGGATGAGGGTTAGGGTTAGGGTGAGGCTAAGGTTTAGGGTGAGGTTTAGTGTGAGGGTGAGGGTTAAGCTGATGGTTAGGTTTAGGTTGAGGTTTAGGGTTAGGATTAGGGTTAGGGTGAGGGTGAGGGTTAGGATTAGGGTGAGGTTAAGGGTTAGATTTAGGGTTACAGTGAGGATGAAAATTAAGGATAGTATTAGGGTTAGGGTGAGGGTGAGGGTTAGGCTTATGGTTAGGGTTAGTGTGAGGGATAGGCTGAAGTTGAAGGTTAGGGTTAGGTTTAGGATGTGGGTTAAGGTTAGGGTGAGGGTGAGTTTTAGGGTTAGGGTTTGGGTAAGGGTTAGGGTTAGGGTGAGGGAGAGGGTTAGGGTTAGGGTTAGGGTTATTGTTAGGTTTAGGGTTAGTGTTAGGTTTAGTGTGAGGGTGAGTTTGAGGGTGAGGGTTACGGTTAGGGTTAGCGTTAGGGTTATTATTAGTGTTAGGGTTAGGGTTACGTTGAGGTTTATTGCGAGGATAAGGGTTAGATTTAGGGTGAGGGTGAGGGTTAGGATTAGGGGGAGGGGGAGGGTTAGGGTTTGGGTTAGCCTTAGGTTTAACATGAGTGTGAGGGAGAGGGTTAGGTTTCTGATCAGGATTAGGTTTATGGTTAGGCTTAGGATGAGTTTGATGGTGAGGATGAGGCATAGGGCAAGGGTTACGTTTAGGTTTAGGGAGAGGGTTAGCGTTAGTGTGATATTTAAGGTGAGGTTGAGGGTTAGGATGAAGCTGAGGTTTAGCGTGAGTGTGAGAGTTAGGGTGTGGGTGAGGGTTAGGCTGAGGTTTAGGGTTTGGGTTAGGGTGACTGTGAGTGTGAGGGTGAGGGTTAGGGTTAGGGTTAGTGTGAGGATTAGGGTTAGGGTTAGGGTTAGTGTGAGGGTAAGGGTTAGGTTGAGGTTTAGTGTGAGGGTGACGATTAGGGAGAGGGATAGGGATAGGGGGAGGGTTAGGTTGAGGGTTAGGTTTAGGGTTAGGGTGAGGGTTAAGGTTAGGGTGAGGGTGAGTGTTAAGATTAGGGTTAGCGCTAGGGTTAGGCTGAGGGTGAGGGTGAGGGTATGCGTGAGGTTTAATGTTAGGGTATCATTTAGGGTTAATGGTGTGGGTTAGGTTTAGGTTTAGGGTTAGGATGAGCATTAGGTCAGGATTAGGGTGAGGGTAAGGGTTTATGTTAGGTTTAGGGTGAGGGTTAGTGTGAGGGTAAGGGTTAGGGTGAGGTTTATTGTGAGGGTTAGCGGTAGGGTTAGGGTTAGGGTTAGCGTGAGGGTTAGGGTGAGGATTAGGGTTAGGGTTCGTGTTAAGGATAGGGTTAGGGTGAGGAGTAGGGTGAGGGCTAGGGTTAGGGTTAGGGTGAGTTTTAGGGTGAGGGTTAGGGTGAGGGTTAGGTTGAGGGTGAGGGTTAGGTTTAGGGAGAGGGTACGTGTTAGAGAGAGGGTTAGGGTGAGGGTGAAGATTATGGTTAGAATTAGTGTTAGGGTGAGGGTGAGGGTTAGGTTCAGAGTTAGTTTTATGGTGAGGGCTAGGCTCAGGGTGAGGGTTAGGGTTAGGTTTAGTTATAGGGTAAGGATTAGGGTTAGGGTGAGTTTTAGGCGGAGGAGTAGGTTTAGGGTTAGGGTGAGGGTTAGGGTGAGGGTGACGGTTAGGGATTGGGTTAGGTTTCGGGTTAGGGTGAGGGTGAAGGTGAGGGTTAGGGTTAGTGTTGGGTTGAGGGTGAGGGTGAGGTTCAGGGTTAGGATTAGGGTTAGGGTTAGGGTTAGGGTGAGGCTAAGCTTTAGGATGAGGTTTAGTGTGAGGGTGAGTTTTAAGGTGACGGTTAGGGTTAGGTTGAGGGTTAGGTTTAGGTTTAGGTTTTGGGTAAGGTTGAGGTTTAGGATTAGGGTGAGGTTAAGGGTTAGAGTGAGGGTTAGGGTGAGGATGAAGGTTAGGGTTAGCATTAGGGTTAGGGTGAGGGTGAGGTTTAGGCTTAGGGTTAGAATTAGGGTGAGGACTAGGCTGAAGGTGAGGGTTAGGGTTAGCTTTAGGATGTGGGTTAAGGTTAGGGTGAGGATGAGGGTTAGGGTTTGTGTTTGTGTGAGGGTTTGGGTTAGGGTTAGGGTGAGGGTGGGGGAGAGGTTTAGGTTAGGGTTAGGGTTATTTTTAGGGTTAGGATTAGGGTTAGGGTTACGGTGAGGGTGAGGATGAGGTTGAGGGTTGCGGTTAGGTTTAGGGTTAGGGTTATTGTTAGGCTTAGTTTAGGCTGAGGGTGAGTGTTATTGTTAGATTTAGGGATAGGGTGAAGGTGAGGGTTAGGGTTAGGGTTAGGGTTAGGGTGAGGTTGAGGGAGAGGGTTAGGTTTAGGGTGAGGTTTAGCGTTAGGGTGATATTTAGAGAGAGGGTTAGGGTGAGGGAGAGGGTTATTTTTAGGATTAGGGTTAGGTTTATGGTTAGGCTTACTGTGAGGGTGATGGTGAGGCTCAGGTTTAGCGTGAGGTTTAGGGTTAAGGTTACCATGAGGGTTACTGTTAGGATGATATTTACGGTGAGGTTGAGGCTTAGGGTGATGGTGATTGTTCGGGTTAGTGTGAGGGTTAGGGTGTGGGTGAGGATTAGTGTGAAAATGAGGGTGAGGGTTAGTGTTAGGGTGAGGTTTAGAGTTAGGGTTAGGGTTAGGGTGAGGGTTAGTGTAAGGTTTAGGGTTACTATGAGGGTTAGGCTGAGGTGTAGGTTTAGGGTTATGGTGAGGGTTATGGTTAGTGTGAGTTAGGTTTAGGGTTAGGATTAGGGTGAGGGTTAGGGTGGGGGTCAGGGGTAGGATTAGTGTTATAGTTAGACTGAAGTTTAGGGTAAGGGTTAGCTTTAGGGTTAGTGTTCGGGTTAGGGTTAGGGTGAAGTTTAGAGTGAATGTTAGGGTTAGGGTTAGGGTTAAGGTGAGGTTTAGGGTGAGGGTTATGGTTAGGGTGAGCGTGAGGGTTAGGTTTAGGTTGAGGGTAAGTTTTAGCATGGGGGTTAGGTTTAGGGTTAGGGTGAGGGTGAGGATTAGGGTTAGGGTTAGGGTGAGGATTAGGGTTAGGGTTAGGGTTAGGGTTAGGGTGAGTCTATGGGTTAGGGCGAGGTTTAGTGTGATAGCGAGAGTTAAGCTGACGGTTAGTGTTAGGTTGAGGGTTAGGGTTAAGGTTAGGGTGAGGGTGAGGGTTAGGATTAGGGTGAGGTTAAGGGTTAGAGTGAGGGTTACTGTGAGGATGAAGGTTAGGGTTAACATTAGGGTTAGGGTGAGGGTGAGGGTTAGGCTTAGGGTTAGGGTTAGGGTGAGGGCTAGTCTGAACGTGAGATTTATGTTTAGGGTTAGGATGAGGGTGAGGGTTAAGGTTAGGGTTAGGGTTAGTGAGAGCGTTAGGGTTAGGATAGGGTTAGGATTAGGGTTAGGGTTAGGGTGAGGGTTATTGTTAGGGTTAGTTTTAGGGTGAGGGTGAGTGTGAAGGTTAGGGTTAGGGTTAGGGTTAGGATGAGGGTTAGGGTTAGGATTAGAGTTAGGATTAGTGTGAGGATTAGGGTTAGGGTTAGGGTTAGCGTGAGGGTAAGGTTTAGGGTTAGGGTTATCGTAGGGTTTACTGTGAGTGTTAGGTGAGGGTGAGGGTTAGGTTTAGTGTGGGTTTTAGGATCAGTGTTAGGGTGAGGGTTAGGTTTACTGTTAGGGTTAGGTATAAGGTGAGAGTTAGGGTTAGGGTGAGGGTGAGGGTTAGGGATAGGGTTATTGTTTGGGTTAGGGTTAGGGTTAGGTTTAGTTAGAGTGACGGTTACCATGAGGATGAAGGTTAGGGTTAACATTAGGGTTAGAGTGAGTGAGGGTTAGGCTTAGGGTTAGGGTTAGGGTGAGGGCTAGGCTGAAGTTGAGGGTTTTGGTTAGAGTTAGGATGAGGGTGAAGGTGAGGTTTAGGGTGAGGGTAAGTGTTAGGGTTCTAGTTAGGGTAAGGTTTAGTTTGAGGGTTAGGTATTGAGTGAGGACTAGTTTTAGTTTGAGTGTTAGGGTGAGGGTTAGGTTGAGTGTTAGGGTTAGGGTGAGGGTGAGGGTTAGGGTGACAGTGAGAATTAGGGTGAGGGTGAGTTTCAGGGTTAAGGTTAGCATTAGGGTAAGGGTTAGTGTGAGGGTGAGGGTTAGGGTTAGGGTTAGGTTTAGGGTTAGTATAGGGATTATGGTTAGGGTTAGGGTGAGGGTAAGGGTTAGGGTGAGGTTTTAGGAGAGGGTTAGTGTTACGGTGAGAGTTAGAGTTAGGGTTAGGGTGAGCGTATGTGTTAGGGTGAGGGTTAGGTTGAGGGTGAGTGTTAGGATTAGTTTTAGGGTTATGTTGAGGGTGAGGGTTAGGGTTAGGTTTAGGTTTAGGGTGAGGTTTAGGGTGAGAGTGAGATTTAGAGATAGGGTTAGGGTTAAGGTGAGGGTTAGGGTAAGGGTTAGGGTTAGGGTTAGGGTGAAGGTGAGTTTTAGGGTGAGGGTGAGTGTTAGGTTAGCTTCAGGATTAGGGTGAACATTAGGATTAGGTTTAGGGTTATGTTGAGGGTGAGGGTTAGGGTTAGGGTTAGGTTTAGGGTGAGGTTTAGGGTGAGAGTGAGATTTAGAGAGAGGTTTAGGGTTAAGGTGAGGGTTAGGGTAAGGGTTAGGGTTAGGGTTAGGGTGAAGGTGAGCTTTAGGGTGAGGGTGAGTGTTAGGTTAGCTTGAGCATTAGGGTGAACATTAGGATTACCGTTAGTGTTAGTGTTAGTGTTAGGGTTAGGATTAGGGTGAGGGTTAGGATGTTGGTTAGGGTGAGGGTGAGTTTTAGGGTGAGGGTGAGGGTTAGGTTTAGGGAGAAGTTAAGGATTAGGGTGAGGGTTAGGGTGAGGTTGAAGGTTAGGTTTAGCATTAGATTTAGGGTGAGTGTGAGGGTTAGGGTTAGGGTGAGTGCAAGGCTGAGGGTGAGGGTTAGGATTAGGTTTAGGGATAGGGTGAGGATTAGGGTTAGGGTTAGGGTTAGTGTAGGTGTTAGGCTGAGGGATAGGGTTAGGGTTAGGGTGAGGGTTATGTTTAGTGTGATTGTTAGTGTTAAGGTGAGGGTGAGGTTAAGGGTTAGAATAACGGATAGATTGAGGGTGAGTGTTAGAGTTAGCATTAGGGTTAGGGATAGGGTGAGGGTTAGGGTTAGGATTAGGATGAGGGTGAGGGTGAGTGTTTGGGATAGGGTGAGGTTGAGGGTAGGGTTTAGGGTTAGGATTCGGGTGAGCATTTGGGTGATGTTTATGGTTAGGGTTAGGGTTAGTGTGAATATTAGGGTTAGTTTTAGGGTTAGGGTGAGGGTAAGTTATAGGGTGAGTTTTAGGGTGAGGGTGAGTCTTAGACTGACATTTAGGTTTAAGGTGAGGGTTAGGGTTAGGGTTAGGGATATGGTGAGTGTGAGGGTTAGGTTTAGGGTGAGGTTAAGGTTTAGGGTAAGGGTTAGGGTGATGGTGAAGTTTAGGGTTAGCATTAAGGTTAGGGTGAGGGTGAGGATTAGGCTTGGGGTTACGGTTAATGTCAGGGTTGGGTTTGGGTGAGGGTTATTTTTAGGGTTAGGATTATGGTTAGGGGAAGGTTGAGGGTGAGGGTGAGCGTTAGGGTTATTGTTAGGGTCAGGGTAAGGGTGAGGATTAGGGTGAGGGTGAGGGTTAGGGTGAGGGTGAGGTTTAGGGTTAGGGTGAGGGTTAGGGTTAGGATTAGGGTTAGGATGTGGACTAGGATGAGGATGAGGGTTAGGGTTAGGGTTAGGGTGAGGGTTTGGGTTAGGGTGAGGTTTTGGGTGAGGGGTATATTTAAGGTTAAGGTTAGGGTGAGGGTAAGGGTTAGGGTGAGGTTTAGGTTGAGGGTGAGATTTAGGGTGAGGGTTAGTTTGATGGTGAGGGTTAGGGTTAGGGTTAGGTTGAGGGTATGTTTCAGGGTGAGTGTTAGGGTGAGGCTTAATGTTAGGGAGATGGTTAGGGATAGGGTTAGGGTGAGGATTAGGGTGAGGGTGAGGTTGAGGGTTAGGGTATGGGTTAGGTTCATTGTGAGGTTGAGGTTCAGTGTTAGGATTATTGTTAAAGTTAGGGTTAGGCTGAGGGTAAGGGTGAGGGTGAGCATTAGGGTTAGGTTGAGGGTTAGGGATAGCGTTAGGGTTAGGGTGAGGATTAGTGTTAGGGTTTGGGTGAGGGTTAAGGTTAGGGTTATTGTTAGGGTTAGTGTTAGTGTTAGGGTCAGGGTGTGGATTAAGTTTAGGGTTAGAGTTAGGGTTAGAGAGAGAGTGAGGGAGAGGGTTAGGTTTAGGATTAGGATTAGCTTTATGGTTAGGCTTAGCGTGAGGGTGATGGGGAGGGTGAGGGTTAGGGTGAGGGTTAGGGTTAGGGTTACCGTGAGGGCTAGTGTTAGGGTTTTATTTAGGGTGAGGTTGACGGTTAGGGTGAGGGTGATTGTTCGGGTTAGTGTGAGGGTTAGGGTGTGGGTGAGTTTTAGGAAGACAGTGAGGGTTAGGTTAACGGTGAGCGTTAGGGTTAGGTTTAGCGTTAGGGTGAGGGTTAGGGTTAGGGTTAGGGTGAGGTGAGGGTTAGGGTGAAGGTTAGGATTAGAGTTAGGGTTAGTGTGAGGATCAGGGTTAGGGTTAGGGTGAGGGTAAGGATTAGGGTGAGGGTGAGGTTTAGGTTTAGGGTTATATTTAGGGTTAATGGTGAGGGTTTGGTTTAGGTTTAGGGTTAGTATGAGGATTAGGCTGAGGGGTAGGTTTAGGGTTAGGGTGAGGGTTAGGGTTAGTGTGAGGATTAGTGTTCGGGTTAGGGTGAGGGTAAGGTTTAGGTTGAGGGTTAGCATGAGTATGAGCGATAGGGTTAGGTTTAGCCTGAGGGTTAGGGTGAGGGTTAGGGTTAAGGTTAGTGTTAGGGATAGGGTTAGGGTGAGGGGTAGGTTTAGGGTTAGGGTGAGTTTTAGGGTGAGGGTTAGGGTTAGGGTGTTAGTTAGGGTGAGGGTGAGGGTTAGGTTTAGGGAGAGGGTAAGGGTTAGGTTGAGGGTTAGGTTCCCGGTGAAGTTTAGGGTTAGCATTAGGGTTAGTGTGAGGGTGTGCATTAGGTTTAAGGTTAGTGTTAGGGTGAGGGCTAGGCTGAGGGTGAGGGTTAGGGTTAGGTTTAGGGATAGGGTAAGGTTTAGGCTTATGGTTAGGGTTAGGTTGAGCATTATGCTGCGGGGTAGGTTTAGGTTTAGGCTGATGGGTAGGTTTAGTTTTAGGGCAAGGGTTAGGTTTAGTGTGAGGTTTAGGGTTAGGGTTAGGGTGAAGGTTAGGCTGAGGGTGAAGGTTAGGCTTAGCATTAGGTTTAGGCTGAGGGTGAAGGTTGGGCTTAGGGTTAGGGATAGGGTGTTGGCTAGTCTGAGGGGGAGGGTTAGTGTTAGGTTTATGGTGAGGGTTAGGGTTAGGGTGAGGGTGAGATTTAGTGTTAGGGTTTAGGTGAGACTTTTGTTTAGGATTAGGGTTAGGGTGAGGGTGAGGTTTAGGGTTGGGGATAGGGTGAGGGTTATTGTTAGGTTTAGGGTTAGGGTTAGGGGAAGGTTTAGGGTGAGGGTGAGGGTTAGGGTAATTGTTAGGGTCAGGGTTAGGGTGAGGATTAGGGTTAGGGTGAGAGTTAGGGTGTGGGTGAGGGTTAGGTTTAGGGTGAGGGTTAGGGTTAGGATTAGGGTTAGGATGTGGGCTAGGGTGAGGATGAGGGTTAGTGTTAGGGTTTAAGTTGAGGGTTAGGGTTAGGGTGAGGGTTTGGTTAAGGGGTATGTTTAAGGTTAGGGTTAGGGTGAGGGTAAGTGTTAGGGTGAGTTTTAGGGTGAGGGTGAGATTTAGGGGGAGGGTTAGGTTGAGGGTGAGGGTTAGGTTAGGGTTAGGTTGAGGGTATGTGTTAGGGTGAGTGTTAGGGTGAGGGTTAAGTTAAGGGAGATGGTTAGGGATAGGGTTAGGGTGAGGTTTAGGGTGAGGGTAATGGTATGGGTAAGGGTATGGGTTAGGTTCAGTGTGAGGGTGAGGTTCAGTGTTAGGATTATTGTTAAAGTTAGGGTTAGGCTGAGAGTAAGGTGAGGGTGTGGGTGAGGGTTAGGTTTAGGGTTAGGATTAGAGTTAGGGTGAGGGTAAGGGTTAGGGTGAGTTTTAGGGTGAGGGTGAGTTTTAGGAAGAGGGTTAGGGTTTGGGTTAGGGTTAGGGTGAGTGTGAGGCAGAGGGTTAAGTTTAGGACTAGGTTTAGGGTTAGGGTTAGGTTTAGGGTGAGGGTGATGTTGAGGGTGAGGTTTAGTGTGAGGGTTATGCTTAGGATTATGGTGAGAGTTAGGGACAGAGTGATGATTAGGGTGAGGGTGAGGGTTAGGGAGTGGGTGAGGGTTAGGATTAGGGTTAGGGTAAGGGCTAGGTTAAGGGTGAGGGTTAGGTTGAGTTTGAGTGTTAGGGTTAGGGTTAGGGTTAGGGTGAGTGTAAGAGTTAGGGTGAGGGTTAGGGTGAGATTGAGGTTTAGGTTTAGCGTTAGGGTTAGTGTGAGGGTTAGGGTGAGGGTTAGGGTTAGGGTTACCTGAGAATTAGGGTTAGGGTTATGGTGAGGGTGAGGGTGAGGTTGAGGGTTAGGGTGTGGGTGAGGCTTAGGGTGACGGTGACGTTAGGGTGACCGTGAGGGTTAGGGTGAGGGTTAGGGTTAGGCTTAGGCTTAGGGTGATGGTTAGGGTGAGTTTTAGGGTTAGGGATAGATTTAGGGTTAGTTTGAGGATTAGGTTTAGGGTTAGGGTGAGGGTAAGGGTTAGGGTGAGGATGGGGTTTAGGGTTAGGGTTAGGGTAAGATTGAGGGTGAGGTTTAGTTTTAAATTTGGTTGAGGGTTAGGGTTATGTTGAGGGTTAGGGTTAGGTTTAGGGTTAGGGTGAGGGTGAGGGTGAGGGTTAGGGTGAGGGTGAGTTTGAGGGTGAGTATTAGGGTTAGGGTAAGGGACAGAGTGAAAATGAGTTTTAGAGTTAGGGTTAGGGTGAGGGTGAGGGTTAGTGTGAGGGTTCGGGTTAGGGTTAGGTTTAGGGTTAGTGTGTGGATTAGGAATAGGGTTAGGGTTAGGTTGAGTGTTAGGGTTAGTGTGAGGGGTAGGGTGACGGTGAGGGTAAGGGTTAGGGTGAGTGTTAGAGTGAGGCTGAGGGTTAGGGTTATTGTTAGTGTTAGGGTGAGGGTTAGGGTTAGGTTTAGGGTTATGGTGGGGGTTAGGATGAGGGTTGGGTTTAGGGTTAGGTTTAAAGTTAGGATGAGGTTTAGGGTTATATTGAGGTTTAGGGTTATGGTGAGTGTTAGGGTGAGGGTGAGGGTTAGGATTAGGATTAGGTTTAGGATGATGGCTTGGTTGAGGGTTAGGGTTAGGGTTAGGTTTAGGGTGAGGATTAGGGTTTGGGTTTGGGTGAGGGTTAAGGTTAGGGTTATTGTTAGGGTTAGTGTTAGGGTTAGTGTCACGGTTTGGGTTAAGTTTAGGGTTAGAGTTAGGGTTAGGGAGAGAGTGAGGGAGAGGGCTATGTTTAGGATTAGGATTAGCTTTACGGTTAGGCTGAGGGTGAGGTTGATGGGGAGGGTGAGGGTTAGGGTGAGGGTTAGGGTTAGGGTTAGGATTAGGGTTACCGTGAGGGTTAGTGTTAGGGTTTTATTTAGGGTGAGGTTGATTGTTCGGGTTAGTGTGAGGGTTAGGGTGTGGGTGAGTTTTATGAAGACAGTGAGGGTTAGGTTAACGGTGAGCGTTAGTGTTAGGTTTAGCGTTAGGGTGAGGGTTAGGGTTAGGGTTAGGGTGAGGGTCAGGGTGAGGGTGAAGGTTAGGTTTAGAGTTAGGGTTAGTGTGAGGATTAGGGTTAGGGTTAGGGTGAGGGTAAGGATTAGGGTGAGGGTGAGGTTTAGGGTTAGGATCACATTTAGTGTTAATCGTGAGGGTTTGGTTTAGGTTTAGGGTTAGGATGAGGATTAGGCTGAGGGCTAGGTTTAGGGTTAGGGTGAGAGTTAGGGTTAGTGTTCGGGTTAGTGTTCGGGTTAGGGTGAGGGTAAGGTTTAGGGTGAGGGTTAACGTGAGTATGAGCGATAGGTTAGGGTTAGGGTTAGCGTGAGGGTTAGGGTGAGGGTTAGGGTTAGGGTTAGTGTTAGGGATAGGGTTAGGGTGAGGTTTAGGGTGAGGGTTAGGTTTAGGGTTAGAGTGAGTTTTAGGGTGAGCGTTACGGTTAGGGTGTTAGTTAATGTGAGGGTGAGGGTTAGGTTTAGGGAGAGGGTAAGTGTTAGGATGAGGGTTAGGGTGCAGGTGAAGGTTAGGGTTAGCAATAGGGTTAGGGTGAGGGTGTGCGTTAGGTTTAGGGTTAGTGTTAGGGTGAGGGCTACGCTGAGGGTGAGGGTTAGGGTTAGCTTTAGGGATAGGGTAAGGATTAGGTTCATGGTTAGTGTTAGGTTGAGCGTTAGGCTGAGGGGTAGGTTTATGGTTAGGCTGATGGGTAGGTTTAGTTTTAGGGTGAGGGTTAGGTTTAGTGTGAGGGTTAGGTTTTGGGTTAGGGTGAAGGTTAGGCTGAGGGTGAAGGTTAGGCTTAGCATTAGGGTTAGGGTGAGGGTGAAGGTTTGGCTTAGGCTTAGGGTTAGGTTGTTGGCTAGTCTGAGCGTGAGGTTTAGTGTTAGCTTTAGGGTGAGGGTTAGGGCTAGGGTGAGGGTGAGGTTTAGTGTTAGGGTTTAGGTGAGACTTAGGTTTAGGGTTAGGGTTAGGGTTAGGGTGAGGGTGAGGTTTAGGGTTGGGGTTAGGGTCAGGGTTATTAGGGTTAGGGTTAGGGTTAGGGGAAGGTTGAGGGTGAGGGTGAGGGTTAGGGTTATTAGGGTCATGGTTATGGTGAGTATTAGGGTGAGGGTGAGGGTGAGGGTGAGTTTTAGGAAGAGGGTTAGGGTTAGAGTGAGGGTTAGGGTTAGGGTTAGGGTTAGGGTTGGGTGAGGGTGAGGGTTAGGGATAAGGTAAGGGTTAGGGTTAAGGTTATTTTTAGGGTTAGGTTTAGGGTGAGGGTGAGGGTGAGGGTTAGGTTTAGGGTGAGGTTAAGGGTTAGGGTGAGGGTTAGGGTGAGGGTGCAGTTTAGGCTTAGCATTATGGTTAGGGTGACGGTGGGGTTTTGGCTTAGAGTTAGGGTTAGAATGTGGGCTACTCTGAGGGTGAGGGTTAGTGTTAGGTTTAGGGTGAGGGTTAAGGTTAGGGTGAGGCTGAGGGATAGTGTTAGGTTTTAGTTGAAACTTAGGTTTAGGGTTAGGTTTAGGGTGAGGGTGAGGTTTAGGGTTAGGGTTAGTTTTATTGTGAGGGTTACGGTTAGGTTTAGGGTGAGGGTGCGGGTGAGGGTGAGGGTTAGGGTAATTGTTAGGGTCAGGGTTAGGGTGAGGATTAGGGTTAGGGTGAGAGTTAGGGTGTGGGTGAGGGTTAGGTTTAGGGTGAGGGTTAGGGTTGGGGTTGGGGTAAGCCTAAGGGTGAGAGAGAGGGTTAGGTTTACGTTTAGGTTTAGGTTTAGGGTTAGGTTTAGGGTGAGGGTGATGTTGAGGTGAGGTTTAGGGTGATGGTTAGTGTTAGGATTATGATGAGGGTTAGGGTTAGGGTGATGTTTAGGGAGAGTGATGGTTAGAGTGTGGGTGAGGGTTAGGATTAGGGTTAGGGTAAGGGTAAGATTAAGGGTGAGGGTTAGGTTGAGTGTGAGGGTTAGGGATAGGGTGAATGTAAGGGTTAGGGTTAGGGTTAGGGTGAGATTGAGGTTTAGGTGTAGCATTAGGGTGAGTGTGAGGGTTAGGGTGAGTGTTAGGGTTAGGGTTACCTGAGAATTAGTGTTAGGTTGAGGATGAGGGTGAGGGTGAGGGTTAGGTTGTGGGTGAGGCTTAGGGTGACCATGAGAGTTAGGGTGAAGGTGAGGGGTATGGTGAGGGTTAGGGTTAGGGATAGCATTAATGTGAGGGATAAGGTTAGGGTTAGGGTGAGGGTGAGGGTTAGGGTGAGGTTTAGGGTTAGGGTTAGTTTGAGGATTAGGGTTGGGGTTAGTGTGAGGGTAAGGGTTATGTTGAGGATTAGGGTGAGGGTGTGTGTTAGGGAGAGGGTTAGGTTTAGTTTGAGGGAAAGGGTGAGAGATTGGGTTAGGGTTAGGTTGAGGGTGATGGTTCGCGGGAGGTTTACGGTGAGGGTTAGAATTAGGGTGTCGTTTAGGGTTAGGGATAGGGTGAGGGTGAGTGTTAAGGTTAGGTTTAGGGTTAGGATGAGGGTTAAGCTGAGGTTCAGGTGAGGGTTAGGGTGAGGGTTAGAATTAGGGTGACGTTTAGGGTTAGTGATAGGTTGAGCGTGAGTGTTAGGGTTAGGTTTAGGGTGGTTAGGATGAGGGTCAGGCTGAGGGTTAGGGTTAGGGTTAGGGTGAAGGTTAGGGTTAGTTTGAGAGTTAGGGTTAGGGTGAGGTTAAGGGTTAGGGTGAGGTTAATGGTGAGGGTGAGGTTTACGGTTAGGGTTAGGGTTAGGTTGAGGATTAGGGTGAGCGTTAGGATTACACTGAGTGTTAGTGTTAGGGTTAGGGTTAGGTTGAGAGTTAGGGTGAGGGTTAGGGTTAGGGTGAGTTTTAGGTAGAGCGTGAGGTTTAGGTTTAGGGTGAGGTTAAGGGTTAGGGTGAGCGTGAAGGTTAGGTTTATCATTAGGTTTAGGGTGAGGGTGAAGGTTAGGGTTAGGGTTAGCATTAGGGTGAGGGCTTGGCTGAGGGTGAGGGTTAAGGTTAGGTTTAGGGATTGAGTGAGGTTTAGGGTTAGGGTTAGGGTGAGTTTTAGGCTGAGGGATAGGGTTAGGGTTAGAGTGAGGGTTAGGTTTAGTGAGATTGTTAGTGTTAGTTTTAGGGTGAGGGTAAGGGTTAGGGTGAGGGATAGGGTGAGGGTGAGGGTTAGGGTTAGCATTAGGATTAGGGTTAGTGTTAGGGAGAGGTTAGGGTTAGGTTTAGGATTAGGTTGAGGGTGAGGGTTAGGGCTAGGGTGAGGTTGAGGGTAGGGTTTAGGGTTAGGATTGGGGTGAGGGTTAGGATGAAGGTTATGGTCATGGTTATGGTTAGTGTGATTATTAGGGTTAGGGTTAGGGTTAGGGTGAGGGTAAGGGTTAGGGTGAGGTTTACGGTGAGGTTGAGTGTTAGGCTGACGATTAGGGTTAAGGTGTGGGTTAGGGTTAGGTTCAGGGATATGGTGAGGATGAGGTTTATGTTTAGGGTGAGGTTAAGGGTTAGGGTGAGGGTTAGGGTAAGGGTGAAGGTTAGGGTTAGCCTTAGGGTTAGGGCGAGGGTGAGGGTTCGGCTTAGGGTTAGGTTTTGTGTTAGGGTTAGGGTTTGCGTGAGGGTTATGGTTATGGTTAGGGTTAGGGTGAGGGTGAGGGTTAGGGTTAGGGTTAGGGTTAGGGTGAGGGTTATTGTAAGGATTAGGGTTATGGTTAGGGTCAGGTTGAAGGTGAGGGTGAGGGTTAGGTTTATTGTTAGGGTTAGGGTTAGGGTGAGGGTAAGGTTAAGGGTTAAGGTTAGGGTGAGGGTTATGTTGAGGGAGCAGGAGACCTTTAGGTTTAGGATTAGTTTTAGGGCTAAGGTTAGGCTTAGGGTGAGGGTTAGGGTTTAGGTTAGGGTTAGGATTATTTTGAGCGTTTGGGTTAGGGTGTTATTTTGGGTGAGGGTGATGGTTAGGGTGTGTGTGGGGTGAGGGTGAGGGTTAGAATTAGGGTTAGGGTTAGGTTTAGGCTGAGGGTAAGGGTGAGGGTGAGGTTTAGGTAAAGGTTTAGGTTGATGGTAAAGAATAGGGTGAGGGTTAGATTGAATTTGAGGGTTAGGGTTATGGTTAGGGATACGGTGAGGGTTAGGGTGAGAGTTAGCGTTAGGGTGAGGTTTAGGGTGAGGTTTTGGATGAGGTTTTTGCTTAGGGTTAGTGTTAGGGTTAGGGTGATGGTTAGGGTGAGGATGAGGGTGAGGGTTAGGGTTAGGATTAGGTTTAGGGATAGGGTTAGGCTGAGGGTGAGGGTGAGCATGAGGGCTGGGTTAGGGTTATCGTTATGGTTAAGGTGAGGTCAAGGGTGAAGTTGAGGGTTAGGTTGAAGGTGAAGTTGAGGGTGAGGTTTGGGGTTAGGTAAGGGTTTGGTTAAGTTTAGAGTGAGGATTAGGGTGATGGTGAGGTTAGTGTGAGGGTTAGGTTTAGTGTGAGGTTTAGAGTTAGGGTTAGGGTGAGGGTTAGGTTTAGGGTGATGTTTAGGGTCAGGGTGAGGGTAAGGATGAGGGTGAGGGTTAGGGTGTGGGTGAGGGTTAGGGATAGGGTGAGGGTTAGGGTGATGGTGAGGATTAGGGAGAGGTTGAGGGTTAGGGTTAGGGTTAAGTTTAGGCTGAGGTTTAGGTTTAGTGTTAAGGTATGGGTAAGGTTTAGGGTGAGGGTGAGGGTTAGGGTTAGGGTGAGGCTGTGGGTTAGGGTCAGGGTTCGGGTTAGAGTTAGGGTGAGGGTGAAGGTTAGGGTTAGGATTAGGGTTAGGGTTAGGCTTAGGGTGAGAGTGAGGGTTAGGATTAGTGTGAGGGTTAGCAGTAGGGTTTGGGTGAGGATGAGAGTGAGGGTTAGGGTTAGGGTTAGGCTGACAGTTATGGTGAGGGTTAGTGTTCGGGTTAGGGTGAGGGTTACGGTTAGTGTTACGGTTAGGCTTATGGTTAGTGTCAGAGTGAGGGTATGGGTTTGGTTGAGGGTTAGGGTGAGGGTGAGGGTTAGGGTTATCATCAGGTTTAGGGTTAGGATAAGGGTGAGGGTTAGAGTTAGGTTTAGGTTTAGGGTGAGTGTGAGGGTTAGGTTGAGGTTTAGGGTTAGGGTGAGGGTTTGGGTGGGGGTTAGGGTTAGGGTTAGTGTGAAGATTAGGGTTAGTGTTAGGGTTAGGGTGAGTGTAAGGGTTATGTTGAGGTTTAGGTTGAGGGTGAGGTTTAGGCTGACGTTTAGGGTTAGGGTGAACATTAGGTTGAGTTTTAGGGTGAGGGTTAGGGTGAGGGTTAGGGTGAGGGTTATGGTTAGGGTTACGGTTAGGTTTAGGGTTAGGGTTATTTTAGGGTTAGTGTTAGGGTTAGGTTTAGGGTTAGAGTGAGGGTGAGGGTTATGGTTAGTGTTAGGGTGAGGGTTAGTGGTATTGTTAGGGTTAGGGTGAGGGTTAGGGTGAGGGTTAGGATTAGGATTAGGGTGAGTGTTCAGGTTAGTGTGTGGGTTATTGTTAGTGTTAGGGTTAGGGTAAAGGTTAGGGTGAGGTTTAGGGTGAGGGTGAGGTGATCGTTAAGTTTAGGGTTAGGGTTAGTGTGAGAGTGAGCATGAGGTTTAGGGTTAGGATTAGGTTAGGGTTAGGGTTCGGCTGAGGGTGAGGTTGAGGTTGAGGGTCAGGTGTATGGTTAGGGTTAGTTTTAGGGTTACAGTTAGTGTTAGGGTGAGGGTTAGGCTTAGGGTTAGGGTGAGGTTTACGGATAGTGGGAGGGATAGGGTGAGGATTAGGGTTAGGAATAGGGTGAGGGTTAGGTTTAGTGTGAGGGTTAGGTTTGGGTTAGGGTGAGGGTAAGGTTTAGGTTGAGGGTTAGGTTTAGGATTAGGTTAGTGTTAGGGTCGGCTGAGGCTGAGGGTGAGGGTGAGTGTGAGGGTTAAGGTTAAGGTTAGGGTTTGTGTTAAGATGAGGGTTAGCGTTAGGGTTAGGGTTAGCGTGAGGTAAGGGTTAGGGTGAGGGTTAGGGTGAGGGTGAGGGTTAGGGTTAGGGTTAGGGTGAGTGTTAGGGTGAGGGTTAGGTTTAGGTTTAGAGTTCGGGTGAAGGTGAGGTGTAGGGTGAGGGTTAGGGTTAGGGTTAAGGTGAGGATTAGGGTGAGGTGTAGGGTAAGGGTTAGGGTGAGGGTTAGGTTTAGTGTGAGGGTTAGGGTTAGGGTGAGGGTAAGGGTTACAGTGAGGTTTAGGGTGAGATTGAGGTTTAGCGTTAGCATTAGGGTTAGTGTGATGGTTACTGTGAGGGTTAGAATTAGGGTTAGGGTTAGGTTTAGGGTGAGGGTGAGTATTAGATTTAGGGTTAGGGTGTGGTTAGGATTAGGGTGAGGGTTACGGTTAGGGTGAGGGTGAGGGTGAGGGATAGGGATAGAGTAAGGGTGAGGCTGAGGTTTAGGGTTAGGATTAGGATTACTGTTAGGTTTAGGCTGAGGGTAAGGTTGAGGGTTAGGGTTAGGGTTAGCGTTAGGGTGAGGTTTAGGGTGAGGGTTAGGTTTATGTTTAGGGATAGGTTGAGGGTGAGGTGTAGGTGAGGGTTAGGGTTAGTGTTAGGGTGAGGTTTAGAGTGAGGTGTAGGTTTAGGGTTAGGGTGAGAGTTCGGTTTAGTGTGAGGGTTAGGGTTAGGGTGAGGGTAAAGCTTACGGTGAGGTTTAGGGTGAGATTAAGGTTTAGCGTTACTGTCAGGGTTAGTGTGAGGGTTAGTGTGAGGTTTAGTGTTAGTGTTAGGGTTCAGTTTAGGTTGAGGGTGAGGATTAGATTTAGGGTTAGGGTAAGGGTTAGGATTAGGGTGAGGGTTAGAGTTAGGGTTAGGGTGAGGGTTAGAGTTAGGGTAAGGGTGAGGCTGAGGGTTAGGGTTAGGATTAGGGTTAGTGTTCGGTTTAGGCTGAGGGAAAGGGTAAGGGTGAGGGTTAGGGATAGTGTTAGGATGAGGTCAGTGTGAGGGTTAGGGTTAGTGTGAAGGTTAGTGTTAGGGTTAGGAAGAGGTTAAGGGTTAGGGTGAGTGTTAGGTTGAGGTTGAGATTTAGGTTTAGGTTGAGGGTGAAGTTTAGGATGAGGGTTAAGTTTAGGGATATGTTTAAGCTGAGCCTGAGGGTGAGGGTGAGGGTGAGGGCTGGGTTAGGTTTATGGTTAGGATTAGGGTGAGGGCTAGGGTGAGAGTGAGGGTTAGAGTGAGGGTGAGTTTGTGGGTGAGGGTTAGGGTTAGGGTGAGGGTTATGGTGACGGTGAGGGTGAGGGTTAGGTTTAGTGTGAAGGTTAGGGTGATGGTGAGGGTAAAGTTTAGGGTGAGGGTTATGGTGAGGCTGAGGGTTAGGTTTATTGTTAGGGTTAGGTTGAGGGTTAGCATAAGGGTTAGGTTTAGGCTTAGGGTTATGGTGGGGGTTAGGGTGAGGCTTGGGATTAGGGTTATATTTAGGATGAGGGTTAGTGTGAATGTTAGGATGAGGGTGAGGCTTAGGGTGAGGGTGAGGGTTAGAGTTAGGGTGAGGGTGAGGGTTAGGTTTAGGCTTAGGTTGAGGGCTGGGTGAGGGTGAGGGTTAGGGTTAGGGTTAGGGTTTGGGTTACGGTGAGGGTTAGGATTAGGGTGAGTGTTCGGGTGACGGGAAGGGTTAGATTAAGGGTAAGGGTTAGGTTTAGTGTGACCGTTAGGGTCATGGTTAGGGTAAGGTTTAGGGTGAGGTTTAGGGTGAGAGAGAGTGTTACCTTTTGGGTGAGTGTTAGGGTGAGTGTTAGGGTGAGGGTTAAGATTAGGTTTAGGTTTAGGTTGAGGGTGAGGGTTAGGTTTATGGTTAGCGTTAAGGTTAGGGTATGGTTTAGAGCGAGGGTTAGGATGAGAGAGAGGGTTACGTTTAGCGTGAGTGTTAGGGTGTGTGTTAGGGTGAGGGTTACATATCGGGTTAGGGTTAGTGTGAGGGTGAGGATTAGGGTTAGGGTTAGGGTGAAGTTTAGAGTTAAGGTGAGAGTTAGTGTTTGTGTTAGGGTTACAGCGAGGGTGATGGAGAGGGTTAGGTTTATGATTAGGGTAGGTTTAGTCTTAAGCTTAGGGTGAGGGTAATGGTGAGGTTGAGGCTCAGGGTGAGTGTTAAGGTTATGGTTAAGGTGTGGTTTAGTGTTAGGGTGATATTTAAGGTGAGGATGAGGGTTAGAATGAGGTGATTGTTCGGGTTTTTGTGAGGGTTAGGGTTTGGGTGAGGGTTAGAGTGACGGTGAGGTTTAGGGTGACTGTGAGGGTTAGGGTGAGGGTGAGTGTGACGGTTAGGGTGTGGGTGAGTGTTAGGGTGATGGTGAGGTTTAGGGTGACGGTGAGGGTTAGGGTGAGGGTTAGGTTTAGGGTGAGGTGAGAATTATGGTGAGGGTTAGGGTGATGATTAGGGTTAGGGTGAGGGTTAGGGATAGGGTTGGGGTTAAGTTGATGTTGAGGGTGAGGGTTAGGGTTAGGTTTGGGTGAGGGTGAGAGTGAGGGTTAGGATTAGGGTTAGGGTTAGGGTTAGGCTGAGGGTGAGGGTCAGGATGAGGGTTAGGGTTAGTGTGAAGTTTAAGGTTAGGACAAGGGTTAGATTTAGGTTTAGGGTTAGTATGTGGATTGGGCTGAGGGGTAGGGTTAGGGTTAGGGTGAGGGTTTGGGTTTGTGTGAGGGTTAGGGTTAGGCTTAGGGTGAGGGTAAGGGTTAGGGTGAGGGTTAGCATGAGGGTGAGGGGTAAGTTTAGGGTTAGTATTTTCGTGAGGGTTAGGGTGATGGTTAAGGTTAAGTTAATTGTTAGGGATAGGGTTAGGGTGAGGGTTAGGGTGAGGGGTAGGTTTAGGGAGAGAGTAAGGGTTAGGATGATGGTTAGAGTGAGGGTGAAGTTTAGGGTTAGCATTAGGGTTAGGGTGAGGGTGAGGGTGAGGATTAGGGTTAGTGTTAAGGTGAGGGCAAGGCTGATGGAGAAAGTTAGGGTTAGGGTGAGGGTGAGGGTGAGGGTGAGGGTGAGGGTTAGGTTTAGGTTTAGGATTAGGTTTATTTTTTGCGTTAGTGTTAGGTAGAATGGAGGGTGAGGGTTGTTGTTTGGGTTAGGGTTAGGGTAAGGGTGATGGTGAGGTTTAGGTTTAGGTTTAGGGTTACTGTTAAGGTGAGGGTGATTGAGAGGGTTAGGTTGATGTTTAGGGTGAGGGTGAATGTTAGGGTGAGAGTGAGGGTTCGAATTATGGTTAGGGTAAGGGCTAGGTTAAGAGTGAGTGTTAGGGTGAGGGTTAGGTTGAGTGTGAGGGTTAGGGTTAGGGTGAGGGTGAGGCTGAGGGTGAGGGTTAGGATTATGGTTAGGCTGAGGGTGAGGGTGAAGGTGAGGGGTTAATGTTACAGTGAGGATTAATGTTAGGGTGATATTTAGGGTGAGGTTGAGGTTTAGGATGAGGGTGATTGTTAGGGTGAGTGTGAGGGTTAGCATATGTGTAATGTTTAGGTTGATAGTGAGGGTTAGGTCAAGTTTAGGGTTAGGGTTAGGGTTAGCTTTAGGGTGAGGGTTAGGGTTAGGGTTAGGGTGAGGGTGAGTGTTAGAGTGAAGGTTAAGGTTAGGGTTAAGGTTAGGGTTGGTGTGAGGATTATGGTTAGGGTTAGTATTAGGGTTAGTGTGAGGGTAAGGGTTAGGGTGAGGTTTAGGTTGAGGGTGAGTGTTAGGGAGAGGGTTAGGGTTAGGTTGAGGGTTATGGTGTGGGTTAGGGTTAGGCTTAGGATGAGGGTGAGGGTTAGGGTGAGGGTTAGGGTGAGGTGTAGTGTTGGGGTGAAGGTTAAGGATAGGGTTGGGGTGAGGGTGAGGGTTAGGATGAGCGTTAGTGTGAGGGTGAGGGTGAGGATGAGGGTTAGGAATAGGATTAGGCTAATGGTGAGGGTGAGGGTAAGTGTTAGGGTTAGGTTGATTTTTAGGGTTAGCTTTAGGGTTAGGGTGAGGGTTAGGGATAGGTTTAGGGTAAGGATGAGGGTTAGGTTGAGGGGTAGGGTTAGGGCTAGAGTGAGGGTTAGAATTAGTGTGAGTGTTAGGGTTAGGTTTAGGGTGAGGGTGACGTTAGGTTTAGCGTGAGTGTTAGGGTGAGTATTAGGGTGAGGGTTAGGTTTGGGCTTAGGGTTAGGATGAGGGTAAGGGTTAGGGTTTGTGTTAAGTTGAGTGCTACAGTTAGGGTTAGGGTTAGGGTGAGGGTGAGGGTTATGGTTAGGTGTAGGGTGAGGGTGAGGGTTAGGGTGAGTGTGAGGGTTAGGGTGTGGGTGAGTTTTAGGGTGATTGTGAGGGTTAGAGTGACGGTGAGGGTTAGGGTAAGTGTGAGGGGTAGGATGTGGGTGAGTTTTAGGGTGACTCTGAGGGTTTGGGTGACAGTGAGGGTTAGAGTGACAGTGAGGGTTATAGTTAGGGTGAGGGTTAGGGTGAGGGTGACATTTAGGGTTAATGGTGAGGGTTAGGTTTAGGGTTAGGATTAGGATCAGGCTGAGGGTTAGGGTTAGGGTTAGGGTGAGTGTTAGGGTTAGTGTGAGGCTTAGGTTTAGCGTTAGGGTGAGGGTTAGTGTGATGGTGAGGTGTAGGGTTAGGTTTTGGGTTAGGGTTTGGGCTAAGTTTAGGGTGAGGGAGAGGGTTAGGTTGATGTTTAGGGTGAGGGTGAATGTTAGCATGAGGGTGAGGGTTAGAATTAGGGTTAGGGTAAGGGCTAGGTTATGAGTGAGGGTTAGGGTGAGGGTTAGGTTGAGTGTGAGGTTTAGGGTTAGGGTTAGGGTGAGGGTGAGGGTTAGGGTCAGGGTGAGTTTTAGGATTATGGTTAGGCTGAGGGTGAGGGAAAGGTGAGGGGTTAGGTTTACAGTGAGGGTTAATGATAGGATGGTATTTAGGGTGAGGATGAGGGTTAGGATGAGGGTGATTGTTCTAGTGAGTGTGAGGGTTAGAGTGTGGGTGAGGGTTAGGGTGATGGTTAGGGTTAGGGTGACAGTGAGGTTTAGGCTTAGCGTGAGTTTTAGGGTGAGTGTTAGGGTAAGGGTTAGGTTTAGGGTTTGGGTTAGGGTGAGAGTTAGGGTTAGGGTGAGTGTGACGGTTAGGGTTAGGGTTAGGTTTAGGCTGAGGGTGAGGCTTAGGGTTAGGGTTTGGGTTATTGTTAGGATTAGGGTTTTGGTTAGCATTAGAGTTAGCTTGAGGATTAGGGAAACGGTTAGTTTAGAATTAGGGTTCGGTATAGGGTTAGGCTTAGGGTGAGGGTGATGGTGAGGTTGAGGCTTAGGGTGAGGCTTTGGGTGACGGTGAGTTTTAGGGTGACGGTGAGGGTTAGGTTGAGGTTAGGGTTAGGGTGAGGTTTCGGTAAGGGGTAGGATTAGGGTTAGGGTTAGGGTGATGTTAAAGGTTAGGGTGAGGTTTAGGGTGAGGGTGAGGTTTAGGGAGAGGGTTAGGGTTAGGCTGAGGGTTAGGGTGAGGGATAGGGTTAGGATTAGGTTGAGGGTTAGGGTGAGGGTCAGCGTGAAGGTAAGGGTTGGATGAGGGTTAGGGATAGGGTTAGGTTTAGGGTTGGGCTGTCGATGGGGGTGAGGGTTAGTTTTAGGGTTAGGTTCAGGGTGAGGGTGAGGTTCAGGGTTAGGATTAGTGTTAGGGTTAGGGTTAGGCTGAGGGTTAGGTTTAGGGTGAGGGTAAGGGTTTTAGGGTTAATTTTAGGGTTAGGTTCAGGGTGAGGGTGAGGTTCAGGGTTAAGATTAGGGTTAGGGTTAGTGTGAGGATTAGGGTTAGGTTTAGGGTGAGGGTTAGGGTGAGGTGTAGGGTTAGGGTTAGGTTGAGGGTTAGGTTGAGTGTGAGGGCTAGGGTTAGGGTTAGGGTTAGAGTGAGGGTAAGGGTTAGGTTGAGGGTTAGTGTGAAATTGAGGTTTATGTTTAGCATTAGGGTTAGTTTGAGGGTTAAGGTGTGGGTTAGGGTTAAGGTTAGGATTAGGGTGAGGGTTAGGGTTAGGTTTAGGCTGAGGGTGAGGGTGAAGTTGAGGGTTAGGGTGTGGGTGAGAGTTAGGGTGAAGGTGAGAGTTAGGGTTAGTGTTAGGGTTTGGGTTAGGGTAAGGTTTAGGGTGAAGGTTAGGTTTAGGTTTAGGGTTAGGGTGAGGTTTAGTGTGAGGGTTAGTGATAGGGTGAGGGTTAGGGTGAGGGTGAGGGTTAGGTTTATGGTGAGCATAAGTTTTAGCGTGAGGGTTAGGGTGAGGGTGAAGTTTAGGGTTAGCATTAGTGTTAGGGTGAGGGTGAGGGTTAGGGTGAGCGTTAAGGTGAGGGCTAGGCTGAGGGTGAGGGTTAGGGTTAGGGTGAGGGTGAGGGTAAAGTGAGGGTGAGGGTTAGGTTTAGGGTTAGGGTGAGGGTTATTGTTAGCCTTAGGGTTAGGGAGAGTTGAAGCTGAGCTCTGTTGTTAGGGTTAGGGTTAGAGTTAGTGTGAGAGTGAGGGTTAGGTTTTGGGTTAGGGTTTGGGCTAAGTTTAGGGTGAGGGAGAGGGTTAGGTTGATGTTTAGGGTGAGGGTGAATGTTAGCATGAGGGTGAGGGTTAGAATTAGGGTTAGGGTAAGGGCTAGGTTATGAGTGAGGGTTAGGGTGAGGGTTAGGTTGAGTGTGAGGTTTAGGGTTAGGGTTAGGGTGAGGGTGAGGGTTAGGGTCAGGGTGAGTTTTAGGATTATGGTTAGGCTGAGGGTGAGGGAAAGGTGAGGGGTTAGGTTTACAGTGAGGGTTAATGATAGGATGGTATTTAGGGTGAGGATGAGGGTTAGGATGAGGGTGATTGTTCTAGTGAGTGTGAGGGTTAGAGTGTGGGTGAGGGTTAGGGTGATGGTTAGGGTTAGGGTGACAGTGAGGTTTAGGCTTAGCGTGAGTTTTAGGGTGAGTGTTAGGGTAAGGGTTAGGTTTAGGGTTTGGGTTAGGGTGAGAGTTAGGGTTAGGGTGAGTGTGACGGTTAGGGTTAGGGTTAGGTTTAGGCTGAGGGTGAGGCTTAGGGTTAGGGTTTGGGTTATTGTTAGGATTAGGGTTTTGGTTAGCATTAGAGTTAGCTTGAGGATTAGGGAAACGGTTAGTTTAGAATTAGGGTTCGGTATAGGGTTAGGCTTAGGGTGAGGGTGATGGTGAGGTTGAGGCTTAGGGTGAGGCTTTGGGTGACGGTGAGTTTTAGGGTGACGGTGAGGGTTAGGTTGAGGTTAGGGTTAGGGTGAGGTTTCGGTAAGGGGTAGGATTAGGGTTAGGGTTAGGGTGATGTTAAAGGTTAGGGTGAGGTTTAGGGTGAGGGTGAGGTTTAGGGAGAGGGTTAGGGTTAGGCTGAGGGTTAGGGTGAGGGATAGGGTTAGGATTAGGTTGAGGGTTAGGGTGAGGGTCAGCGTGAAGGTAAGGGTTGGATGAGGGTTAGGGATAGGGTTAGGTTTAGGGTTGGGCTGTCGATGGGGGTGAGGGTTAGTTTTAGGGTTAGGTTCAGGGTGAGGGTGAGGTTCAGGGTTAGGATTAGTGTTAGGGTTAGGGTTAGGCTGAGGGTTAGGTTTAGGGTGAGGGTAAGGGTTTTAGGGTTAATTTTAGGGTTAGGTTCAGGGTGAGGGTGAGGTTCAGGGTTAAGATTAGGGTTAGGGTTAGTGTGAGGATTAGGGTTAGGTTTAGGGTGAGGGTAAGGGTTATGGTGAGGTTTAGGGTTAGGGTTAGGTTTACGGTTAGCATGAGAGTGAGGAAGAGGGTTAGGTTTAGGATTAGGGTTAGGTTTAGGGTTAGGCTTAGTGTGAGGATCATGGTGAGGGTGAGGCGTAGGGTGAGGGTTGGGGTTAGGGTTAGGGTGAGGGTTAGGGTTAGGGTGATATTTACGGTGAGGGTGAGGGTTAGGGTGAGGGTGAGGGTAACGGTGAGTGTGAGGGCTGAGGTGTGGGTGAGGGTTAGGGTGACGGTGAGTGTTAGGGTGACGGTGAGGGTTAGGCTTAGGGTAAGGGTGAGGGTTAGGATGAGGGTTAGGGTTAGGTTTAGGGTTAGTGTGAGGATTAGGGTTCAGGTTCGGGTTAACGTGAGGGTAAGGTGTAGGGTTAGATTTAGGGTAAGGTTTAGTGTGATGGTTAGGGTGAGAGTGAGGGTTAGGTTTAGTGTGAGTGTTAGGGTGAGTGTTAGGGTGAGGATTAGGTTTAGTTTTAGGGTTAGAGTGAGGGTGAGGGTTATGGTTAGGGTCAGCGTGAGGGTTAGGGATAGGGTTAGGGTTAGGGTTAGGGATAATTTTAGGGTTAGGGTTAGGTTTAGGGTGAGGGTGAGGGTTAGGGTTAGGGATAGCATTAGGGTTAGCATGAGAGGGAGGGAGAGTGTTAGGTTTAGGATTAGGGTTAGGTTTACGGTTAGGGTTAGGGTTAGGGTGAGGGTGAGGTTGAGAGTTGGGGTTAGGTTTAGGGTGAGGGTTAGGGTTAGGGTGAAATTTAGGGTGAGGGTGAGGGTTAGGGTGAGGTTGAGAGTTACGATGAGTGTGAGGGTTAGGGTGTCGGTGAGGGTTAGGGTGATTGTGTGGGTTAGGGTGAGGATGAGGGTTAGGGTTAGGGTTAGCATTAGGGTGAGGGTGATGGTGAGGGTTAGGCTTAGGGATAGGGTTAGGGTTAGGGTTCGTGCTCGGGTTAGTTTTAGGTTGATATTTAGGGAAAAGTTGAGGGTTAGGGTAAGGGTGAGGGTTAGGTTTTGGGTGAGGGTTAGTGTGAGGGTGAGGGTTAAAGGTTATGTTGAGGGTAAGTGTTAGGGTGGTTGTTAGGGTTATTGTTAGTGTTAGGGTTAGTGTGAGGATTAGGGTTAGGGTTAAGTTTAGAGTGAGGGTAAGGGTTAGGGTTAGGGTTAGGGTAAGGTTTAGTTTGAGGGTTAGGGTGAGAGTGAAGTTTAGGTTTATTGTGAGTGTTAGGGTGAGGGTTAGGTTTAGTGTTAGGGTTAGGGTGAGGGTGAGGGTTAGTTTTAGGGTCAAGGTGAGGGTTAGGTATAGGGTTAGGGTTAGGTTTAGGGTTATTGTTAGGTTTAGGGTTAGGGTTAGGGTTAGGGTGAGGCTTAGGGTGAGGGTGATTGTGAGGGTGAGGCTTATTGTGAGGGTTAGGTTTAGGGTTAGTTTTAGGGTTAGTTTTAGGGTGATATTTAGGAAAAGGGTGAGGTTTAGGGAGAGGGTGAGGGTAATGTGAGTGTGAGGGTTAGAGTTTGGGTGAGGGTTAGGGTGACGGTGAGGGTTAGGGTGAGGGCGAGGGTTAGGTTTAGGGTTAGTGTGGTCCTAAGTGTTAGGTTTGGGTTTAGGGTTAGTGTGAGGATTAGGGTTAGGGTTAGGTTTAGGGTGAGGGTTAGGGTTTGTGTGAGGGGTAGGGTGACAGTGAGGGTAAGGGTTAGGGTGAGGGTTACTTGAGGCTGAGGGTTAGGGTTATTGTTATTGTTAGGGTAAGGATCAGGGTTAGGTTTAGGCTTATGGTGGGTGTTAGGGTGAGAGTAGGGGTTAGGTTTAGTGTTATGGTTATGAGGATGGTTAGGGTTAGGGTGAAGGTTCAGGTGAGGGTGATGGTTAGGGTTAGGGTTAGGATTAGGGTTAGGATGAGGACTAAGGTGAGGGTGAGGATTAGGGTTAGGGTTAGGGTTAGGTTGAGGGTTAGGGTTAGGGTGAGAGTTCGGGTGAGGGGTAGGATTAGGGTGAGGGTTAGGATGAGGGTAAAGGTTAGGGTGAGGTTTAGAGTGAGGGTGAGGTTTAGGGAGAGCGTTAGGGTGAGGGATAGGGTTAGGATTAGGGTGAGGGTATTTGTTAGGGTGAGGGTTAGGGTGAGGGTTAGGGTTAGGAGGAGGGTTAGGGTTAGGGTTAGGGTTAGGGTTGGGGTGACAATGAGATTGCGGGTTAGATTTCAGGTTAGGTTCAGAGTGATGGTGAGGTTCAGGGTTAGGATTAGGGTTATGGTGAGGGATAGGCTGAAAGTGAGGTTAAGGCTGAGGTTTAGGGTTAGGGTGGGGTTGACAGTTAGGGTTAGGTTTAGGGTGAGGTTTAGGGTTAGGGTTAGTGAGAGGATTAGCATTAGGGTTAGGGTGAGGGTAAGGTGTATGGTGAGGTTTAGGGTTAGGGTTAGTGTTAGGGTTAACATGAAGGTGAGGGAGAGGGTTAGGTTTAGGATTAAGGTTAGGTTTACGGTTAGGCTTATTGTGAGGGTCTTGGTGAGGGTGAGGCTGACGGTTACAGTTAGGGTTAGAGTTAGGGTGAGGGTTAGGGTTAGGGTGATATTTAGGGTGAGGATGAGGGTTAGGTTGAGGGAGAGGGTTACGGTGAGTGTGAGGGTTAGGGTGTGGGTGAGGGTTAGGTTGACGGAGAGGGTTAGGGTGAGGGTGAGGGTTAGGGTTAGAGTTAGCATTACATTGAGGGTTAGGGTTAGGATTAGAGTGAGTGTGAGGTTTAGGGTGAGGGTTAGGGTTAGGGTTAAGGTAAGGTTTAGTGTGAGGGTTAGTGTGAGGGTGAGGGTTAGGGTGAGGGTAAGGTTTAGGGTTAGGGTTAGGGTAAGGTTTAGTTTGAGTGTTAGGGTGAGGGTGAGGGTTAGGTTTAGTGTGAGTGTTAGGGTGAGGGTTAGGTTTAGTGTTAGGGTTAGGATGAGGGTGAGGGTTAGTGTTAGGGTGAGGGTGAGGTTTAGGGATAGGGTTAGGTTTAGGTTTAGGGTTATTGTTAGTTTTAGGTTTAAGTTTAGGGTTAGGGTGAAGGTGAGGTTTAGGGTTAGGGTTAGGGTTAGTGTGACGGTAAGGTTTAGGGTTATAGTTAGGGTAAGGTTTAGGGTGAGGGTTAGGGTGAGAGTTAGGTTAGTTTTAATGTGAATGTTAGGGTGAACCTTATGTAGAGTGTTAGGGTTAAGGTGAGGGTGAGGGTTAGTGATAGGGTTAGGGTTAGGGTTATTGTTAGGGTTAGGATTAGGGTTAGGGTGAGTGTGAGGGTTAGGATTAGGGTTAGCATTAGGATTATCATGAGGGTGAGGGAGAGGGTTAGGATTAGGATTAGGGTTAGGTTTAGGGTTAGGCTTAGGGTGAGGGTGATGGTGAGGGTGAGGCTTAGGGTGAGGGTTAGCGTTTGGGTTAGGGTGAGGGTTAGTGTTAGGCTGATATTTAGGGTAAGGGTGAGGATTAAGGTGAGTGTGACAGTTAGGGTGACCATGAGGGTTAGGGTGAGGGTGAGTTTCTGGTTTAGGATGAGCATTAGGGTGAGGGTTAGGGTGAGGGTGAGGGTTAGGTTTAGGGTTAGTGTGAGGATTAGGGTTAGGGTTAGGGTGAGGGCAAAAGTTAGGGTGAGGTTTTCAGAAAGGGTTAGGGTTAGGGTGACGGTTAGAGTTAGGGTTAGTGTGAGCATATGAGTTAGTGTGAGGTTTAGGCTGAGGGTTAGGGTTAGGGTTACATTGAGGGTGAGGATGAGGTTCAGGGTTAGCATTAGGGTTAGGGTTAGGGACAGGCTGAGGGTGAGGGTGAGGGTGAGGTTTAGGGTTAGAGTGATGTTTAGGGTTAGGGTGAGGTTTAGGTTTAGGTTTAGGATGAGGATTAGCCTGAGGGGTCGGGTTAGTTTTAGGGTTAAGGTGACGGTTAGGGTTAGGTTTTAATGTTATTGTTAGGGTTAGGCTTAGGTTTAGGGTTAGGATGAGGGTGAGGGTGGGGATGAGTTTTAGGATTAGGGTTAGGGATAGGGTTATTGTTAGGCTTAGGGATAGGGTTAAGGTGAGGGTGAGGGTTAGGTTTAGGGTTAGGGTTAAGTTTACTGTTAATGTTATGGTTCGGGTTATGGTGAGTGTTAAGTTTACTGTGAGGGTTAGGTTTACGGTTAGGGTTAGGGTGAGGGTAAGGTTTAGGGTGAGGGTTTGGGTAAGGGTGAGCTTTAGGGTTAGCATTAGGGTTAGGGTTAGGGTTATGTTTAGGGTGAGGGTTAGGGTTAGGGTTAGGGTGAGGGTGAGGGTGAGGGTAAGGGTTAGGTTTAACTTTGGGTGAGGGTTTGGTTTAAGTTGAAGGTTAGGGTTAGGTTTATGGTTAGGGGGAGGGTGAGGGTGACGGTTAGGGTGGGGGTAGGGTGACAGTGAGGGTAAGGGTTAGGGTGAAGATTAGGGTGAGGCTGAGGGTTAGGGTTATTGTTAGTGTTAGGGTAAGGGTTAGGGTTAGGGTTAGGTTTACGGTGGGGGTTAGGATGAGGGTTGGGTTCAGGGTTAGTTTTATGGTTAGGATGAGGTTTAGTGTTAGGTTGAGGGTTAATGTGAGGGTGAGGGTTAGGGTTAGGATTAGGGTTAGGGTTAGGATTAGGGTTAAGGTTATGATTAGGGTTAGGATGAGGGCTAGGGTGAGTATAGGGTTTAGGTGTAGTTTTAGGGTTAGGGTGAGGGTTAGGGTTAGGGTGAGGCTGAGGCTGCGGGTGAGGGTTAGGATGAGGGTAAAAGTGAGTGTGTGGGTTAGGGTGTGGGTGCGCGTTAGGGTTATGCTGAGGGTTAGGGTGAGGGTGAGGGTTAGGCTTAGGGTTAGGGTGAGGGTGAGGGCTAGGGTGATGGTTAGGGTTAGGGTTAGTGTTCGGGTTAGGTTTAAGTTTGGGTGAGGGTTAGGGTTCGGGTGACTGATAGGGTTAGGTTTAGGGTTAGGGTGAGGGTGAGGGTGAGGGTTTGGGTGAGGGTGAGTTTGAGTGTGAGGGTTAGGGTTAGTGTAGGTGAGATGGTGAAGATCAGGTTTAGGGTTAGGATTACGGTTAGGGTTAGGGTGAGGGTGAGGGTTAGGGTTAGGTTTAGGTTGAGGTTTAGATTTACTGTGAGGGTCGGGTGAGCGTGAGGGTAAGGGTTAGGGTGACGGTTAGGGTGAGGGTGAGGGTTAGGGTTCGGGTGAGGGTTCTGGTGAGGGGTAGGTTTAGGGTTAGGGTGAGGGTTCGTGTGAGGGTTACCGTTAGGGTTAGGTTTTGGGATAGTGTAAGGATAAGGGTTAGGTTAAGGTTTAGGGTGAGGGTTAGGGTTAGTGTGAGGGGTAGGGTGACGGTGAGGGTAAGGGTTAGGGTGAGGTTTAGGGTGAGGCTGATGGTTAGGGTTATTGTTAGTGTTAGGGTGAGGGTTAGGGTTAGGTTTAGGGTTATGGTGGCGGTTAGGATGAGGGTTGGGTTTAGGGGTAGGTTTATGGTTAGGATGAGGTTTATGGTTAGGGTGAGGTTTAGGGTGAGGGTGACGGTTAGGGTGAGGGTGAGTGTTAGGGTTAGGGTTAGGTTTATTGTTAGTGTGAGGTTTAGGGTTAGGGTAATGGTTATGGTGAGGGTTAGAGTTAGTGTGAGGGGGAGGGTGACGGTGAGGGTAAGTGTTAGGGTGAGGGTTAGGGTGAGGCTGAGGGTTAGGGTTATTGTTAGTTTTAGTGTGAGGGTTAGGGTTAGATTTAGGGTTATGGTGGTGGTTAGGATGAGGGTGGGTTTAGGGTTAGGTTTATGGTTAGGATGAGGTTTAGTGTTAGGTTGAGGGTTAGGGTGAGTGTGAGGGTTAGGGTGAGGGTTAGGGTTAGGTTAGGGTTAGGGTTAGAATTAAGTTAGGATGAGGGCTAGGGTGAGTGTATGGGTTAGGGTTTGATTTAGGGTTAGGGTGAGGGTTAGGGTTAGGGTGAGGCTTAGGGTGCGGGTGAGGGTTAGGGTGAGGGTGAGGGTAACGGTGAGTGTGAGGGTTAGGGTGTGGGTGCAGGATAGGGTGATGCTGACTGTTAGGGTGAGGATGAGGGTTAGGGTTAGGGTTAGGCTGAGGGTGCGGTTTAGGGTGATGGTTAGGGTTAGGTTTAGGTTTAAGGTTTGGCGAGGGTTAGGGTTCGGATGACTGATAGGGTTAGGTTTAGGGTTAGGGTGAGGGTGAGGGTGAGGGTTTGGGTGAAGGTGAGGTTGAGTGTGAGGGTTAGGGTAAATGTAGGTGAGAGGGTGAAGATCAGGTTTAGGGTTAGGATTAGGGTTAGGGTGAGGGTGAGGGTTAGGGTTAGTGTTAGGGTTAGGTTGAGGTTTAGGTTTACTGTGAGGGTCGGGTGAGCGTGAGTGTAAGGGTTAGTGTGAGGGGTTGGTTGAGGTCTAGGGTTAGGGTTCGGGTGAGGGTTCTGGTGAGGGGTAGGTTTAGGGTTAGGGTGAGGGTTCGTGTGAGGGTTACCATTAGGGTTAGGTTTAGGGATAGTGTGAGGATTAGGGTTAGGTTTAGGTTTAGGGTGAGGGTTAGGTTTAGTGTGAGGGGTAGGGTGACGGTGAGGGTAAGGGTTAGGGTGAGGTTTAGGGTAAGGCTGAGGGTTACGGTTATTGTTAGTGTTAGGGTGAGGGTTAGGGTTAGGTTTAGTGTTATGGTGGAAGTTAGGATGACGGTTGGGTTTAGGGTTAGGTTTTTGGTTAGGATGAGGTTTAGTGTTAGGGTGAGGGTTAGGCTGAGGGTGTTGGTTAGTGTGAGGGTGAGTTTCAGGGTTAGGGTTAGGTTTATTGTTATTGTGAGGTTTAGTGTTATGGTTATGGTTATGGTGTGGTTTAGAGTTAGTGTGAGGGGGAGGGTGGCTTATTGTGAGGGTCTTGGTGAGGGTGAGGCTTACGGTTACAGTTAGGGTTAGAGTTAGGGTGAGGGTTAGGGTTAGGGTAATATTTAGGGTGAGGATGAGGGTTAGGTTGAGGGAGAGGGTTACGGTGAGTGTGAGGGTTAGGGTGTGGGTGAGGGTTAGGGTGACGGAGAGGGTTATGGTGAGGGTGAGGGTTAGGGTTAGAGTTAGCATTACATTGAGGGTTAGGGTTCAGATTAGGGTGAGTGTGAGGTTTAGGGTGAGGGTTAGGGTTAGGGTTAAGGTAAGGTTTAGTGTTAGTGTGAGGGTGAGGGTTAGGGTGAGGGTAAGGTTTAGGGTTAGGGTTAGGGTAAGGTTTAGTTTGAGTGTTAGGGTGAGGGTGAGGGTGAGTTTTAGGGTTAGGTTTAGGGTTATTGTTAGGTTTAGGTTTAAGTTTAGGGTTAGGGTGAAGGTGAGGTTTAGGGTTAGGGTTAGAGTGAGGGTGAAGGTTATGGTTAGTGTTAGTGTTATTTTTAGGGTTAGGGTTATGGTTAGGGTTAGGGTGAGGGTTAGGGTTATCATTAGGTTTAGCATGAGGGTGAGGAAGAGGGTTAGGTTTAGGATTAGGGTTAGGTTTACAGTTAGGCTTAGGGTGAGGGTGAGGGTGAGGGTGAGGCTTAGCGTGAGGGTTAGGGTTAGGGTTAGGGTGAGGGTTAGGGTTAAATTGATATTTAGGGTGAGGGTGAGGGTTAGGTAGAGGGTAAGGGTTAGGGTGAGTATGAGGGTTAGGGTGTGGGTGAGGGTTACGGTGAGTGTGAGGGTTAGGGTGAGGGTGAGGGTTAGGGTTAGGGTTAGCATTAGGGTGAGTGTTAGGGTTAGGCTTAGGGTGAGGGTGAAGTTTAGGTTGAGGATTAGGGTTAGGGTTAGGGTAAGTGTAAGTGTAAGCTTTAGGGTTAGGGGAAGTTTTAGTGTGAGTTTTAGGGTGAGAGTGAGTGTTAGGTTTAGTGTGAGTGTTTGTGTGTGTGTTAGGGTGAGGATTAGGTTTAGTGTTAGCGTTAGGGTAAGGGTGAGTGTGTGGGTTAGGCTGAGTATGAGGGTTAGGGTGTGGGTGAGGGTTAGGGTGACAGTGAGGGTTAAGATGAGGGTGAGTTTCAGGGTTAGGGTTAGCATTAGTGTGAGGGTTAGGGTGATGGTGAGGGTTAGGGTTAGGGTTAGGTTTAGGGTTAGTGTGAGGATTAGGGTTAGGGTTAGGTTGAGGGTAAGGGTTAGGGTGAGGTTTTGGGAGAGGGTTAGGCTTACAGTGAGTGTTAGGGTTAGGGTTAGGGTGAGCGTATGTGTTAGGGTGAGGTTTAGGGTGAGGGTTAAGGTTATGGTGAGTGTTAGGGATAGGGTTAGGTTTAGGGTGAGGGAGAGGGTGAGGGTTAGGTTGAGGGTGAGGATGAGGTTCAGGGTAAGGTTTAGTGTTAGGGTTAGGGATAGGCTGAGGGTGAGGGTGAGGGTGAGGGTTAGGGTTAGGGTAATGTTTAGGGTTAGGTTGAGGTTTACGTTTAGCTTAAGTATTAGGATGAGGATTAGCCTGAGGGCTGGGGTTAGTTTTAGGGTTGAGGTTAGGGTTAGGGTTAGGGTTATTGTTAGGCTTAGGTTTAGGGTTAGGGTTATAGTTAGGATGAGGGTGGGGTTGAGGATGAGGGTTAGGATTAAGGTTAGGGATAAGATTATTGTTAGGGTTAGGGTTAAGGTTAGGGTGAGGGTGAGGGTTAGGTTTAGGGTTTAGGTGTTTAGGGTTAGGGTGAGGTTTACGTTTAGCTTAAGTATTAGGATGAGGATTAGCCTCAGGGCTGGGGTTAGTTTTAGGGTTGAGGTTAGGGTTAGGGTTAGGGTTATTGTTAGGCTTAGGTTTAGGGTTAGGGTTATGGTTAGGATGAGGGTGGGGTTGAGGATGAGGGTTAGGATTAAGGTTAGGGATAGGATTATTGTTAGGGTTAGGGTTAGGGTTAGGGTGAGGGTGAGTGTTAGGTTTAGGGTTAGGGTTAGGGTTACTGTTAGCATTATGGTTAAGGTTATGGTGAGGGTTAGGTTTAATGTGAGGGTTAGGTTTAGGGTTATGGTTAGGGTGAGGGTAAGGGTTATAGGGTGAGGGTTAGGGTAAGGGTGAGCATTAGTGTTAGCATTAAGGTTAGGATTAGGGTGAGGGTTAGGGTTAGGGTTAGGGTTAATGTGAGGGTGGGGTGAGTGTTAAGTTTAAGTTTAGGTGAGGGTTAGGGTTAAGTTTAGGGATAGGGTGAGGTTGAGGGTGAGGGTGAGGTTGAGCTTGAGGTTTAGGGTTAGGGTAGGGGAGAGGGTGAAGATTAGGTTTAGGGTTAGGTTTAGGGTTAGGGTTAGGGTGAGGGTGAGGGTTAGGGTTAGGGTTTGGTTGAGGTTTAAGCTTTGTGTGAGGTTTGGGTGAGCGTGAGGGTAAGGGTTAGGGTGAGGGTTAAGGTGAGGGTGAGGGTTATGGTGAGTGTGAGGTTTAGGTTGTGGGTGAGGGTTAGGGTGATGGTGAGAGTTAGGGTTAGGTTGAGGGTAAAGGTTAGGGTGAGGTTTAGGGTGAGGGTGAGGTTTAGGGAGAGGGTTAGGGTTAGGGTGAGGGTTAGGGTGAGGGATAAGGGTAGAATTAGGGTGAGAGTATGTGTTAGGGTGAAGGTTAGGGTGCGGGTTAGGGTTAGGATGAGGGTAAGTGACAGGTGTACGGTTAGGGTTGGGGTGACGATGAGGGTGAGGGATGATTTAGGGTTAGGTTCAGGGTGAGGTTGAGCTTCAGGGTTAGGATTAGGGTTAGCGTTAGGTTTAGGCTGAGGGTGAGGGTAAGGCTGAGGGTTAGGGTTAGGGTCAGGGTGAGGTTTAGGGTTAGGACTAGGGTGAGGCTTAGGGTTAGAGTTAGTGTGAGGATTAGGCTTAGGGTTAGGGTGAGGGTAAGGTTTATCGTGAGGTTTAGGATTAGGGTTAGCGTTAGGGTTAGCATGAGGGTGAGGGAGAGGGTTAGGTTTAGGATTAGGGTTAAGTTTACGGTTAGGCTTAGTGTGAGGGTCATGGTGAGGCTTATGGTGAGGGTTAGGGTTAGGGTGAGGGTTAGGGTTAGGGTGACATTTAGGGTGGGGGTGAGGGTTAGGGTAAGGGTGAGAGTTAAGGTGAGTGTGAGGGTTAGATTATGCGTGAGGGTTAGGGTGACGGTGAGGGTGAGAGTGAGGGTGAGGGTTAGCATTAGGTTTAGCATTAGGGTGAGAGTTATGGTTGTGTTTAGGGTGAGGGTGAGGGTTAGGGTGAGGGTTAGGGTTAGGGTTAGTGTTGTTGTTAGGTTTAAGGTTTGGTCAGGTTTAGGGTTAGGTTGAGGGTTAGGGTTAGGTTTAGGGTTAGGGTGAGGGTGAGGATGAGGGTTAGGATTAGGGTAAGGTTGAGGGTGAGGGTTAGGGATAGGGTAGGGGAGAGTGTGAAGATGAGGTTTAGGGTTAGCATTAGAGTTAGGGTTAGGGTGAGGGTTAGGGTTAGAGTTAGGTTGAGGTTTAGGCTTAGTGTGAGGGTTGGGTAAGCGTGAAAGTAAGATTTAGGGTGAGGGTTAGGGTGAGGCTGAGGGTTAGGGTTATTGTTAGTGTTAGGCTGAGGGTTAGGGTTAGGTTTAGGGTTATGGTGATGGTTAGGATGAGGGTTGGGTTTAGGGTTAGATTTATGGTTAGGATGAGGTTTAGTGTTAGGGTTAGGTTTACGGTGAGGGTGAGGGTTAGGGTGAGGATGAGGGTTAGAATTGGGGTGAGGGTTAGGGTGAGGATTAGTGTTAGGATGAGGGCTAGGTTGAGGGTGAGGGTTAGGGTTAGGTTTAGGGTTAGGGTGAGGGTTAGTGTTAGGGTGAGGGTTCAAGTGAGGGGTAGGTTTATGGTTAGGGTTAGGGTGAGGGTAAGGGTTAGGGCTAGGTTTAGGGTGAGGGTTAGGGTGAGGGTTAGGTTTAGGGTGAGAGTATGTGTTAGTTTGAGGGTTAGGGTGAGTGTTAGGGATAGGTCTAGTTTTAGGATTAGGTTTAGGCTGAAGTTGAGGTTGAGGGTGAGGGTTGGGTTAGGGTGAGGGTGAAAGTTAGGGTGAGTTTTGGGGTGAGGGTTAGGGTTAGGTTTAGTGTGAGGATTAGGGTTAGGGTTAGGGTGAGGGTAAGGGTTATGGTGAGGTTTAGGTTGAGGGTGAGGATTAGGGAGAGGGTTAGGTTTAGGGTGAGGTTTAGGGTGAGGGTTTGGGTTCTGTTAAGGTGAGGTTGAGGGTTCAGTTGGGGTTTAGGGTGAGTGTTAGGATTAGGGTGAGGTTTAGGTATAGGTTTAGAGTTAGGCTGAGGGTGAGTGTGAGGGTTAGGTTTAGAGTTAGGGTAATGGTGAAGGTGACGGTTAGGATTAGGTTTAGGGTTAGGCTTAGGCTGAGGGTGAGGGTGAGGGTGAGGGTTAGAATTAGGGTGACGTTTAGGGTTAAGTTTAGGTTGAGGTTGAGGGTTAGGGTTAGGGTGAGTTTGAGGGTTAGGGTTAGGTTTTGTGTTAGGGTGGGAGTTAGGCTGAGGGTTAGGGTTAAGTTTAGGGTGTGGGTTAGGGTTAATGTGAGGATTAGGGTTAGGTTGAGGGTAAGGTTTAGGGTGAGGGTTAGGGTTAGGGTTAGGGTTTACAAGAGGATTAGGGTAAGCATTAGGATTACAGTTAGTGTTAGTGTTAGGGTTAGCGTTAGGGTGAGGGTTAGGGTGAGGGTTAGGGTGAGGGTTAGGGTTAGGGTTAGGGTTAGGGTGAGGGTTACATTTAGGGTTAGCATGAGGGTGAGGGAGAGGGTTAAGTTTAGGATTAGGGGTCGGTTTACTGTTAGGCTTAGGGTGAGGGTGATGGTGAGGGTGAGTGTTTGGGTGAGGTTTAGGGTTAGGGTTAGGGTGAGGGTGAGGGTTACGGTTAGGGTTAGTGTTATTGTCAGGGTTAGTTTTAGGGTTAGGTTTTGGGTGTGGGTTAGGGTTAGGATTATCGTTAGGGTTAGCATGAGGTTGAGGGAGAGGGTTAGGTTTAGGATTAGGGTTAGGTTTACGGTTAGGCTTAGGGTGAGGGTGGTGGTGAGGGTGAACTGAGGGTGAGGGTTAGGGTGAGGGTGACGGTTTGGGTGAATGTGAGGGTTAGGGTGTTGGTGAGGGTCAGGGTGACTGTGAGTGTTAGGGTGAGGGTGAGAGTTAGGGTTAGGGTTAGCATTAAGGTGAGGGTTAGGGTTTGGTTTAGGGTGTGGGTGAGGGTTAGGGTGAGGGTTAGGTTTAGGTTTAGGGTTAGGGTTAGGGTTAGTGTGAGTATTAGGGTTAGGATTAGGGTTAGGTTGAGGTTTAAGATGAAGGTGAGGGTTAGGGTTAGGGTTAGGGTTAAGGTGAGTTTGAGGGTAAGGTTCAATTTGAGTGTTACGTTGAGAGTGAGTGTTATGTTTAGTGTGAGTGTTAGGGTGAGTGTTAGTGTGAGGGTTAGGTTTAGTGTTAGGGTTAGGGTGAGGGTGAGGGTTAGGGATAGGGTTAAGTTAAGGATTATTGTTCGGGTTAGGGTTAGGGTTATGGTTAGGGGGAAGGTGAGGGTTAGGGTTAGGTTTAGGTTTAGTGTGAGGGTGAGGGTGAGGGTTAGGGATAGGGTTAGGGTTAGGGTGAGGGTTAGTGTGAAGGTGAGGGTTAGGGTTAGGGTTAGTGTGAAGGTTAGGGTTAGGGTTAGGGTTAGGGATAGGGTTAGGGTGAGTGTGAGGGTTAGGGTTATTGTTAGCATTAGGGTTAGCATGATGGTGAGGGAGAGGGTTAGGTTTAGGATTAGGGTTAGGTTAAGGGTTAGGTTTAGGGTGAGGGTGATGATGAGGGTGAGACTTACGGTGAGGCCTAGGGTTAGGGTTAGGGTGAGGGTTAGTGTTAGCGTGATATTTAGGCTAAGAGTGAAGGTTAAGGTGAGGGTGAGGGTTATGGTGAGTGTGAGTGTGAGGGTTTGGGTGAGGGTTAGGGTGACAGTGAGGGTTAGGGTGAGGGTGAGTTTCAGGGTAAGGGTTAGCATTAGGGTGATGGTTAGGGTGAGGGTGAGGGTTAGGGTTAGGGTTAGGTTTAGGGTTGGTGTGAGGATTAGGGTTCGGGTTAGGGTGAAGGTAAGGGTTAGGGTGAGGTTTTGGGAGAGGGTTAGGGTTACGGTGAGGGTTATGGTTAGGATTAGGTTGAGCGTATGTCTTAGGATGAGGGTTAAGGTGAGGGTTAAGGTTAGGGTGAGTTAGGGTTAGGGTTAGGTTGAGGGTGAGGATGAGGTTCAGGGTTAGGTTTAGGTTTAGGTTTAGGGATAGGCTGAGGGTGAGGGTGAGGGTGAGGGTTAGTGTTAGGGTGATGTTTAGAGTTAGGGTGATGTTTAGCTTTAGGTTTAGGGTGAGTATTAGCCTGAGGGTGGGGTTACTTTTAGGGTTAAGGTCAGGGTTAGGGTTAGGGATAGGGATAGGGTTAGGATGAGGGTGAGGGTGAGGATGAGGGTTAGGATTACGGTTATGGATAGGGTTATTTTTAGGGCTAGGGTTAGGTTTAGGGTGAGGGTGATGGTTAGGTTTAGGGTTTGTGTAATGGTTACTGTTAGTGTTATGGTTAGGGTTATGGTGAGGGTTAGGTTTAGTGTGAAGGTTAGTTTTAGGGTTATGTTTAGGGTGAGGGTAAGGGTTAGGGTGAGGGTTAGGGTAAGGGTGAGCATTAGGGTTAGCATTTGGGTTTGTGTTATGGTTAGGGTTAGGGTTAGGGTTAGGATGAGAATGAGGGTTATGGTTAGGTTTTCGGTAAAGGTTAGGGTTAGGGTTAGGGTGAACGTGAGGTTGAGAGTTAGGTTTAAGGTTGGGTGAGGGTTATGGTTAGGGTGAGGGTGAGGTTTAGGTTTAGGGTTAGGGTTAGGGTGAGCGTAAGGGTTAGGGTGAGGGTGAGGTTGAGGGTGAGGGTGAGGGTTAGGGTTAGGGGAGGGGAGAGGGTGAAGATGAGGGTTTGGGTTAGGATTAGGGTTAGTGTTAGGGTGAGAGTGAGGGTTAGGTTTAGGGTTAGGTTGAGGTTTAGGTTTAGTGTGATGGTTGGGTGAGCGTGAGGGTAAGGGTTAGGGTGAGGGTTAAGGTGAGCGTGAGGTTGAGGCTGAGGGTGAGGGTTAGGGTTAGGGTAGGGGAGAGGGTGACGGTGAGGTTTAGGGTTATTATTAGGAATACGGTTAGGGTGAGAATGAGGGTTACGGTTAGGGTTAGGTTGAGGTTTAGGTTTAGTGTGATGGTTGGGTGAGCGTGAGGGTAAGGGTTAGGGTGAGGGTTAAGGTGAGGGTGAGGTTTACAGTGAGTGTGAGGGTTAGGGTGTGGGTGAGGGTTAGGGTGACGGTGAAGGTTAGAGTTAGGGTGAGAGTAACGTTAGGGTGATGTTTAGGGTGAGGTTGAGGTTTAGTGATAGGGTTAGGGTTAGCGTGAGGGTTAGGGTGAGGGATAGGGTTAGGATTAAGTTGAGGGTATGTGTTAGGTTGAGGGTTAGGGTGAGGGTTAGGGTTAGAATGAGGGTTAGGGTTAGGGTTAGGGTTGGGGTGAGGATTAGGGTGAGGGTTAGTTTTAGGTTTATGTTTAGGGTGAGGTTGAGGTTCAGGGTTAGGATTAGTGTTAGGGTTAGGGTTAGTCTGAGGGTGAGGGTAAGTCTGAGGGTTAGGGTTAGGATGAGGGTGAGGGTTAGTGTTAGGTTTATGGTGAGTGTTAGGGTTAGTGTTAGTGTGAGGATTAGGGTTAGGGTTAGGGTGAGGGTAAGGTTTGTGATGAGGTTTAGGGTTAGGGTTAGTGTTAGGGTTAGCATGAGAGTGATGGAGAGGGTTAGGTTTAGGATTAGTGTTAGGTTTACTGTTAGGCTTAGTGTGAGGGTAATTGTGAGGGAGAGGCTTTAGGGTGAGGGTTAGGGTTAGGTTTAGGTTGAGGATTAGGTTTAGGGTGATATTTAGGGTGCGGGTGAGGGTTAGCATGAGGTTGAGGGTTACAGTGAGTGTGAGGGTTAGGGTGTGGGTGAGGGTTAGGTTGACGGTGAGGGTTACTGTGAGAGTGACGTTTAGGGTTAGGGTTAGCATTAGGGTGAGGGTTAGGGTTAGGGATAGGGTGAGGGTGAGGGTTAGGGTTAGGGTTAGGGTTAAGTTTAAGGTTGGGTGAGGTTTAGGGTTAGGATGAGGGTTAGGATTAGGTTTAGGGTTAGGGTGAGTGTGAGGGTGAGGGTTAGGGTGAAGGTGAGCTTGAGGGTGAGGGTTAGGTTTAGGGTAGGGGCAAGGGTAAAGATGAGGATTAGTTTTAGGATTAGGTTAAGGGTGAGGGTGAGGTTGAGGGTGAGGTTTTGGGTTAGGATGGGGGAGAGGGTGAAGATGAGGTTTAGGGTTAGGATTAGGGTTAGGGTTAGGGTGAGGGTTAGGGTTAGGGTGAGGGTGAGGGTAAGGGTTAGGGTGAGGCTGAAGGTGAGGCTGAGGGTCAGGTTTAGGTTTAGGGTTAGGGTTATTGTTAGCATTAGGGTTAGGGAAAGGTGAGGGTGAGGGTTGTTGTTAGGGTTAGGTTTAGGGTTAGGGTGAGGGTGAGGATTAGGTTTAGGGTTAGGGTTAGGGATAAGGTGAGGGTGAGGGAGAGGGTTAGGATGATGTTTAGGGTGAGGGTGAATGTTAGTTTGAGGATGAGTGTTAGAATTAGGGTCAGGGGAAGGGCTAGGTTAAGGGTGAGGGTTAGGGTGAGGGTTAGGGTTAGTGTGAGGTTTAGGGTTAGGGTTAGGGTGAGGGTAAGTGTTAGGGTGAGGGTTACCGTGAGGGTGAGGGGTAGGGTTAGGGTTAGGGTTAGCGTGATGGTCAGGGTGAGGGGTAGGGTTAGGGTCAGTGTTAGGTATAGGGTTAGTATGAGTGTTAGGGGGAGGGTTAGTTTTGGGTTAAGGTGAGGTTTAGGGTGAGGGTGAGGGTTAGGTTTAGGGAGAGGGTAAATGTTAGGGTGAGGGTTAGGGTGAGGGTGAGGGTGAAGGTTAGCATTAGGTTTAGGGTGAGGGTGACGGTTAGGGTTAGGGTGAGGTATAGGGTGAAGGTGAGGGTTAGGTTTAGGTATAGGGTAAGGATTAGGGTAAGGGTTAGGGTTAGTGTGAGGCATAGGGTTAGGTTTAGGTTTAGGGTGAAGGTAAGGGTTAGGGTTATGGTTAAGGTAAGGTTTAGTGTTAGGGTTAGGGTGAGGGTGAGGGTTAGGGTTAAGGTCAGTGTGAGGGTTAGGGATAGGGTTAGGGTTAGGGTTAGGGGTATTGTTAGGGTTAGGGTCAGGGTTAGGGTTAGGATTATGGTGAGAGTGAGGGTTAGGGTTAGGGATAGCATTAGGGATGGCTTGAGAGTGGGGAGAGGGTTAGTTTTAGGATTAGGGTTAGGTTTAGGGTTAGGCTTGGGGTGAGGGTGATGGTAATGGTGAGGCTTAAGGTCAGGGTTAGGTTTTGGATTAGGGTGAAGGTTAGTTTTAGAGTGATATTTAGGGAAAAGTTGAGGGTTATGGTGAGGGTGAGGGTTAGGGTGAGTGTGAGGGTTAGAGTTTGGGTGAGGGTTAGGGTGACGGTGAGGGTTAGGGTGAGGGTGAGTGTTAGGTTTAGGTCAAGTGGGAGGCTAAGGGTTAGGGTTAGGGTTAGGGTTAGTGTTAGGTTGAGGGTTAGTTTTAGGGTGATATTTAAGGAAAGGGTGAGGGTTAGGGTGACGGTGAGGGTTAGCGTTATGTTGAGCGTGATGGTTAGGGTGAGGGTTTGGGTGAGGGTTAGTGTGATGTTTAGGGTTAGGGTTAGGGTTAGGGTGAGGGTATGGGTTAGGGTTAGGGTTAGGGTAAGGTTTAGTGTGAGGGTTAGGGTTAGGGTTAGGGTTAGGGTGAGGGTAAGGGTTAGGTTTAGGGTTAGGTTAAGGTTTAGTGTGAGGGTAAGCGTAAGAGTGAGGGTTAGGTTTAGTGTGAGTGTTAAGGTGAGTGTTACCTTGAGGGTTTGGTTTAGTGTTAGGGTTAAGGTGAGAGTGAGGGTTATGTTTAGGGTCAGGGTGAGGGTGAAGTATAGGGTTAAGTTTAGGGTTAGGGCTATTGTTAGGGTTAGGGTTAGGGTTAGGATGAGGGTGAGGGTTAGGGTTAGGGATAGCATTAGGGTTAGCTTGAGTGTGAGGGATAGGTTTAGGTTTAGGATTAGGGTTTGTTTTAGGGTGATATTTAGGGAAAGGGTGAGGTTTATGGTGAGGGTGAGGGTTAGGGTGCGTGTGAAGGTTAGAGTTTGGGTGAGGGTTAGTGTGACGGTGAGGGTTAGGGTGAGGGTCAGGGTTAGGTTTAGGGTTAGTGAGAGGCTAAGCATTAGGTTAGCTTTAGGGTGAGTGTGAGGATTAGTGTTAGGGTTAGGGTTAGGCTGAGGGTTAGGTTTAGTGTGAGGGGTAGGGTGAGGCTGAGGGTTATGGTTATTTTAAGTGTTAGGCTGAGGGTTAGGTTTAGGTTTAAGTTTATGGTGGTGGTTAGGGTGAGGGTTGGGATCAGGGTTAGGGTTGTGGCTAGGATGAGTGTTAGGGTTAGGGTGAGGGTTAAGGCGAGGTTGAAGATTAGGTTGAGGGTGAGGGTTAGGGTTAGGGTGAGGGTTAGGGTTAAGAGTAGGGTTAGGATGAGGGCTAGAGTGAGGGTGAGGGTTAGGGTTAGGGTTAGGGTTAGGTTGAGGGTTAGGGTTAGGGTGAAGGTTCGGGTAAGGAGTAGGATTAGGGTTAGGGTTAGGGTGAGGGTCAAGGTTAGGGTGAGGTTTAGGGCGAGGGTGAGGTTTAGGGAGAGGATTTGGGTTAGGGTGAGGGATAGGGTTAGGATTATGGTGAGGGTATGTGTTATTGTGAGGGTTAAGGTGAGGGTTAGATTTAGGATGAGGGTTAGGAATAGGGTGAGGTTTAGGGTTGGGGTGACAATGAGGGTGAGGGTTCGTTTTAGGGTTAGGTTCAGGGTGAGGGTGAGGTTCAGGTTAGGATTAGGGTTAGGGTTAGGGTTAGGCTGAGGGTGAGGCTAAGGCTGAGTGTTAGGGTTAGGGTGAGGGTGAGGGTTAGGGTTAGGATTAGGGTGAAGGTTAGGGTTAGGGTTAGGGTTAGGGTAAGATTTATGGTGAGGTTTAGGGTTAGGGTTAGCTTTAGGGTTAGCATGAGGGTGAGGGAGAGGGTTAGGTTTAGGATTAGGGTTAGGTTTATCGTTAGGCTTATTGTAAGAGTCTTGGTGAGGATGAGGGTTAGGTTGAGGGTTAGGATTAGGCTTAGGGTGAGGGTTAGGATTAGGCTGATATTTAGGGTGAGGGTGAGGGTTAGGGTGAGGGTGAGGGTTATGGTGAGTGTGAGGGTTAGGGTGTGGCTGAGGGTTAGGGTGATGGAGATGGTTAGGGTGAGGGTGAGTGTTAGGGTTAGAGTTAGCATTAGGATGAGGGTTAGGGTTAGGTTTAGGGTGAGGATGAGGCTTAGGGTTACGGTTAGTGTGAGGATTAGGATTAGGGTTAGGTTTAGCGTGAGGGTAAGGGTTAGGGTTAGGGTTAGGGTAAGGTTTAGTGTGAGTATTAGTGTGAGAGTGAGGGTTAGGTTTAGTGTGAGAGTTAGGGTGAGTGTTAGTGTGAGGGTTAGGTTTAGTGTTAGGGTCATGTTGAGGGTGAGGGTTCGGGTTAGGGTGAGTTTGAGGGTTAAGGATAGGGTTAGGGTTAAGGTTAGGGTTATTGTTACGGTTAATGTCAAGTTTACTTTAAGGTGATGGTGAGGATTAGGGTTAGGCTTAGGATTAGGGTGAAGGTACGGTTTAGGGTTATAGTTATGGTAAGGTTTAGGTTGAGGGTTAGGGTGAGAGTGAGGCTATTGTTAGTGTGAGTGTTAGGGTGAGGCTTATGTTGAGTGTTAGGGTTAGGGTGAAGGTGAGGGTTAGGTTTAGGGTGAGGGTGAGGATTAGTGATAGGGTTAGGGTTAGGGTTATGGTTAGGGTTAGGATTAGGGTTAGGGTGAGGGTGAGGGTTAGCTTTAGGGTTTGCATTAGGATTAGTTTGGGGGTGAGGGAGAGGTTTAGGATTAGGATTAGGGTTAGGTTTAGGTTTAGGCTTATTGTGAGGGTCTTGGTGAGGGTGAGGCTTAGGGTGAGGGTTAGGGTTAGGGTTAGGGTGAGGGTTAGGGTTAGGGTGATATTTAGGGTGAAGTTGAGGGTTAGGGTAAGTGTGAGTGTAACGGTGAGTGTGAGGGTTATGTTGTGATTGAGGGTTAGGGTGACGGAGAGGGTTAGGTTGAGGGTGAGGGTTAGGGTTAGGGTTAGAATTAGGGTGAGGGTTAGGGTTATGGTTAGGGTGAGGATGAGGATTAGGGTGAGGGTTAGGGTTATGGTTAGGGTGAGGGTTAGGTTTAGGGTTAGGGTGAGCATATGTTTTAGGGTGAGGGTTAAGTTTAGGGTGAGGGTTAGGGATAGGATTAGGGTTAGGGTTAGGGTGAAGATGAGGGTGAGGGTTAGGTTTAGGGTTACATTGAGGGTGAGGATGAGGTTCAGGTTTAGGATTAGGGTTAGGGTTAGGGATAGGCTGAGGGTGAGGGTGAGGTTTCGGTTTGGGTTAGGTTGATGTTTAGGGTTAGGTTGAGGTTTAGGTTTAGGTTTAGGATGAGTATTAGCCTGAGGGCTCATTTTAGCTTTAGGGTTAAGGTGATGCTTAGGGATAGGGTTAGGGTTAATTTTTGGATTAGGGTTAGGGTTAGGATGAGGGTGAGGGTGAGGATGAGGGTTAGGACTAGGGTAAGGGATAGGGTTATTGTTAGGGTTAGGGTTAGGGTTAAGGTGAGGGTGAGGGTTCGGTTTAGGGTTAGGGTTAAGTTTACTGTTAACTTTATGGTGAGTGTTAAGTTTAGTATGAGGGTTAGGTTTAGGGTTAGGTTTAGGGTGAGGGTCAGGGTTTGGGTGAGGATTAGGGTAAGGGTGAGCTTTAGGGTTAGCATTAGGATTAGGTTTAAGTTTGGGTGAGGGTTAGGGTTAGAGTGAGGGTTAGAGTTAGGTTTAGGATTAGGGTCAGGGTGAGGGTGAGGGTTAGTGTGAGGTTGAGGGTTAGGGTTATTGTTAGTGTTAGCGTGAGTGGTACGGTTAGGTTTAGGGTTAGGGATAAGGTTAGGGTTAGGTTGAGGGTGAGGTGAGGTTGAGGGTTAGGATTAGAGTTAGGATTAGGGTTAGGCTCAAGGTGAGGGTTATGGTGAGAATGAAGATTAGGGTTATTGTTAGCCTTAGTGTGAGGGTTAGGGTTAGGTTTAGGGTTATGGTGGGGGTTAGGGTGAATTTTGGGGTTAGGGTTATGGTCAGGATGCACTTAGGGTTAGGGTGAGGGTAAGGCCTGGGTGAGATTTACTGTTAGGTTTGGGGTGAGGATGAAGGTTAGGGTTAGGGTTAGAGGGAAGGTTAGGGTGAGGTTAAGGGTTAGGATTAAGCTTAGTGTTAGGATTAGGATGAGGGTGAGGGTTAGGGTTAGGGTGACATTTAGGGTTAGGGTGAGGTTTAGGTTTAGGTTTAGGTTTAGGATGAGGATTAGTCTAATGGGTGGGGTTAGGGTTAGGGTTAGGGGGAGAGTTAGGGTTAGGGTTCAAGTTATTGTTAGGGTTAGGATTGGGGTTAGGGTTCCAGGGAGGGTGAGGCTTAGATTTAGCGTTAGGGATAGGATTATTTTTAGGGTTAAGTTTAGGGGTAGGGTGAGGTTGAGGGTAAGGTTTAGGGTTAGGGTTAGGGTTATTATTAGGGTTAGGGTTAGGGTTAGGGTGGGTGTTATGTTTAGTGTGAGGCTTAGGTTTAGGGTTAGGGTTAGGGTGATGGTAAGGGTCAGGATGAGATTTAGGGTGAGGGTGAGGGTTAGGTTTAGGTTTACGGTTAAGGTGAGGGCTGGGGTGAGTGTGAGGGTTAGGGGTAGGGTTAGGGTTAGGGTTAGCGGTAATATTAGTTTGAGGTTTAGGGTTTGGATGAGGGTTAGTGTTAGAGTTTGGGTGAGGGTTAGGGTTAGGGTGAGGGAGAGATTAAGGGTTAGAGTTAGGGTTAGGGTTATTGTCAAGGTTAGGGTGAGTTTGAGGGTTAGTGTGAAGAACAGTTTGAGTGTGAGGGTTACAGTTAGGGTTAAGGTTAGGTTTATTGTTAGGGTTTGGGTTAGGGTGAGTGTGAGGGTCAGCGTTAGGGTGAGGGTTAGGGTTAGGGTGATGTTTATGGTGAGGGTGAGGGTTAGGGTGTGGGTTAGGGTTAGGGTGAGGGTTAGGGTGAGGGTTAGGGTGTGGGTTATTGTGAGGGTTATGTTTAGTGTGAGGGTTAGTCTTAATGTTCGGGTTAGGTTTAGGGTAAGGTTTAGGGTGAGGCTTAGGGTGAGAGTGAGGGTTAGGCTTAGCGTGAGTGTTAGGGTGAGGGTTAGGTTTAGGGTTCGGGTTAGGGTTCGGGTTCGTGTTAGGGTTATGGTTAGGGTGAGGGCTATGGTTATGGTTAGGGTGAGGGTTAGTGTTAGGTTTAGGCTGAGGGTGAGGATGAGGGTTAAGGTTAGGTTTATTGTTGACATTAGGGTTTGCGTTAGCGTTAGGTTTAGCGTGAGGGTGAGGGCGAGGGTTAGTTTAGGATTAGGTTTATGTTTAGGGTTAGGCATAGTGTGAGGGTGATGGTGAGGGAAAGGCGTAGGGAGAGGGTTTTGGTTAGGGTTTGGGTGATGGTTAGTGTTAGGCTAAGGTTTATGGTGAAGGTTAGGGTGAGGGTGAGGGTAAGGGTGAGTGTGAAGGTTAGGGTGTGAGTGAGGATTAGGGTGACGGTGAGTTTTAGGGCGACTGTGAGGGTTAGGGTGAGGGTTAGGTTTAGGGTTACCATTGGGGTGAGGGATATTGTTAGGGTTAGGGTAAGGGGGAGGGTTAGGATGAGGGTTAGGTTTAGGTTTAGGGTTAGTCTGAAGATTAGGCTTAGGGTTAGGGTTAGGATGAGGGTAAGATTTAGGGTCAGGTTTAGGGTGTAGATGAGGTTTAGGGAGAAGGTTAGATTAGGTGAGGGTTAGGGTGAGGGTTAAGGTGAGGGTTAGGTTTAGGGAGAGGGTAAGGGTTAGGGTGACGGTTAGGGTGAGGGTGAACATTAGGGTTAGCATTAGGGTTAGGGTGTGGGTGAGGGTTAAGGTTAGGGTTAGTGTTAAGGTTAGGGCTTGGCTGAGGGTGTGAGTTAGGGTTAGGTTGAGGGTGAGGGTGAAGGTGAGGGTGAGGTTTAGGTTTAGGGTTAGGGTTATTGTTAGCGTTAGGGTTAGGGAGAGGTGAGGGTGAGGGTTGTTTTAGGGGTAGGGGTAGGGTTAGTCTGAGGGTGAGGGAGAGGTTTAGGTTGATGTTTAGGGTGAGGGTGAATGTGAGGGAGTGGGTGAGGTTTAGAATTAGGGTTAGAGTAAGGGCTAGTTTAAGGGTGAGGGTTAGAGTGAGGGTTAGGTTGAATGTGAGGGTTAGGCTTAGGGTGAGGGTGAGGGTGAGTGTTAGAATTATGGTTACGCTGAGGGTGAGGGTGAGGGTGAGGGGATAGGGTTACAGTGAGGGTTAATGTTAGGGTGATATTTAGGGTGAGGTTGACGGTTAGAAATAGGGTGATTTTTTGGGTGAGTGTGAGGGTTAGAGTGTGGGTGAGGTTTAGGTTGATGGTGAAGGTGAGGATGATGGTGAGGGTTAGTGTTAGGGTAAGATTTAGGGTGAGGGTTAGGGTTAGGGTTAGGGTGAGGGTGAGGGTGAGGGTTAAGGTGAAGGTTAAGGTTAGGGTTAGTGTGAGGATTAGGGTTAGTGTGAGGATTAGGGTTAGGGTCAGGATTTGGGTTAGGAGGAGGGTAAGGGTTAGGGTGGGGTTTAGGGTGAGGGTGAGTGTTAGGGAGAGGGTTAGGGTTACATTGAGGGTTAGGGTGAGGGTTAGGGTTAGGGTAAGGGTGAGGGTGAGTGTTAGGGTGAGGGTTAGGGTGAGGGTTATGGATAGGGTTGGTGTGAGGATGAGGGTTAGGGTGAGGGTTAGTGTGAGGGTGAGGGTGATGATGAGGGTTAGGATTAGGGTTAGGCTGATGGTGAGGGTGAGGCTGAGGGTTAGGGTTATGTTGACGTTTAGGGTTAGGGTTAGGGTGAGGGTTAGGGTTAGGTTTAGGGTAAGGATGAGGGTTAGGCTGAGGGGTAGGGTTAGGTTTAGAGTGAGGGTTAGGGTTAGTGTGAGTGTTAGGGTTAGGGTTAGGGTGAGGTTGAGGTTTAGTGTGATTGTTAGGTTTAGGGTTAGGGCGAGGGTAAGGATTAGGGTGAGGGATATGGTGAGGGTGAGGGTTAGGGTTAGCATTAGGGTTAGGTTTAGGATTAGGGTGAGTGTTAGGGTTAGGGTTGATATTAGGGTGAGGGTGAGATTTAGGGTTAGAGTGAGGTTTGGGTTTATTGGTAGGATTAGTGGGAGTTTTAGGATGAATGTTATGGTTAGGGTTAGTGTGAGGATTAGATATAGAGTTAGGGTTATGGTTAGGGTTAGGGTGAGGGTGAGGGTTAGGGTAAGGTTGAGGTTTAGGGTTAGGGATAGGATTAGGATGAGGGTTAGTATTTTGTTTAGGGTGAGGGTTAGGGTGAGTGTGAAGGTTAGGGGTTGGGTGAGGGTTAGGGTGACCGTGAGGGTTAGGGTGAGGGTGATGTGTAGGGTTAAGGTTAGTATTAGGGTGAGGGTTAGGGTTAGGGTTATGTTGAGGGTGAGGGTTAAGGTTAGGGTTAGCATTAGGTTTAGTGTGATGGTGAGGGAGAGGGTTAGGTTTAGCACTCTGTTAGGTTTAGGGTTAGGTTAGGGATAGGGTGATGGTGAGGGTGAGGCATAGGGTCAGGGTTAGGTTTAGGGTTAGGTTGAGTGTTAGGGTGATATTTAGGGAAAGGGTGATTCTTAGTGTAAGGTTATGGTTAGTTTGAGGGTTAGGGTTAATGTTAGCATTAAGGTGAGTGTTAGGGTTAGGGTGAGGGTTAGGTTGAGTGTGAGGGTTAGGATTTGGGTGAGGGCTAGGGTGATGGTGAGAGTTAGGGTGAGGGTGAGGGTAAGGGTTAGGGTTAGCATTATGGTGAGGGTTAGGGTTAGGGTTATGGTGAGGGTGAGGGTTAGGGTGAGGATTAAGTTAAGGGTTAGCATTAGGGTTAGCGTGAGGGTGAGGGAGAGGCTAAGGTTTAGCATTAGGGTTAGTTTTAGGGTTAGGCTTAGGGTGAGGGTGATGTTGAGGGTGAGGCATAGGGTCAGGGTTAGGGTTATGGTTAGGGTGAGTGTGAGTGTTAGGGTGATATTTAGGGAAAGGGTGAGGGTTAAGGTGAGGTTAGGGTTAGGGTGAGGGAGAGGTTTAGGGTAAGGGTTAGCATTAGGGTGAGGGTTAGGGTTCAGTTTATGTTGAGGGTGAGGGTTAGGGTGAGGGTTAGGGTGAGGGTAATTTTTAGGGTGAGGTTTAGGTTTAGATTTAGGATGAGGATTAGGTTGAGGTGTGGTGTTGGGACTAGGATTAGGGTGAGGGTTAGGGTTAGGGTTGGTTTAGGGTTAGTGAGAGTGTTAGGTTTAGGGTGAGGGTAAGGGTTAGGGTTAGGGTTAGGTTAGGGTTTGTGTGAGGGTTAGGGTTAGGGTTAGGGTTAGGTTTATTGTTAAGGTTAGGGTTAGGGTGACGGTGAGGATGAGGGTTAGGATTACGGTTAGGAATATGGTTATTATTAGGGATAGGGTTAGCATTAGAGTGAGGGTGAGGGTTAGGTTTATGTTTAGGGTTAGGGTTATTGTTAGGGTTAGATTTAGGGTGAGGGTGAGGGTTAGGTTTAGTGTGAGGTTTAGGTTTAGGGTTAGGTATCGGGGAAGGGTTAGGTTTAGGGTGAGGGTTAGGGTAAGTTTGAGCTTTAGGGTTATCATTAGGGTTAGGGTTAGGGTGAGGGTTAGGGTTATGGTTAGGGTTAGGGTGAGGGTTAGGGTTAGGGTGAGGGTTAATTTAAGTTTAGGTTGAGGGTTAGGGTTAGGGTGAGGGTTAGGGTTAGGGTTAGGGTGAGGGTGAGGATGATGGTTAGGATTAGGGTTAGGAATAGGGTTATTGTTAGGGTTTGGGTAAGAGAAAGGGTGAAGATGAGGTTTAGGGTTAGGATTAGGGTTAGGGTTAGTGTGAGGTTGAGGGTTAAGTTTATGGTTAGTTTGAGGTTTAGGGTTAGTGTGAGGGTTGGGTGAGCGTGAGGGTAAATGTTAGGGTGAGGGTTAGGGTGAGGTTGAGATTTAGGGTTAGGGTCAGTGTTAGGGTGAGGGTTAGGTTTATTGTTAGTGTGAGGTTTAGGGTTAGGGTTTTGGTTATGGTGAGGGTTGGAGTTAGTGTGAGGGGTAGGGTGACGGTAAGGGTAAGGATTAGGATGAGGGTTAGGTTGAGGCGGAGGGTTAGGGTTATTGTTAGTGTTAGGGTGAGGGTTAGGGTTAGGTTAGGGTTATGGTGGGGGTTATGGTGAGGGTTGGGTTAGGGTTAGGGTTATGGTGAGGATGAGGTTTAGGGTTAGATGAGGGTTAAATTGAGGGTGAGGGTTAGGGTGAGGGTGAGGGTTAGGGTTAGGGTTAGGGTGAAGGTTAGGTTTAGGATTAGGGTTAGGATGAAGGGTAGGGTGAGAGTGAGGGTTAGGGTTAGGTTTAGGGTTAGGGTTAAGTTGAGTGTTAGGGTAAGGGTGAGGGTAAAGTTTAGGGTGAAGTTTAAGGTGAGGGTGTGTTTTAGGGAGAGGGTTAGGGTTCCTGTGAGGGTTAGAGTGAGGGTTAGGGTTAGGAATAGGGTGAGGGTATGTGTTAGGGTGAGGGTTAGGATGAGGGTTAGGGTTAGGATGAGGGTTATGGATAGGGCTAGGGTTAGGGTAAGGGTGATGGTGAGGGTGAGGTTTAGGGTTAGGTTGAAGGTGAGAGTGAGGTTCAGGGTTAGGATTAGGGTTAGGGTTAGTGTTAAGCTGTGGGTCAGGGTGAGGGTGAGGGCTAGCTTTAGGTTGAGAGTGAGGGTTAAGGTTTGGTTTATGGTGAGGGTTAGGGTTAGGGTTAGTGTGAGGATTAGGGTTAGAGTTTGGGTGAGGGTAAGGGTTATGGTCAGGGTTAGGGAGAGGGTTAGGGTTAGGGTGAGGGTGAGGGTTAGGGTTTGGGTTAGGGTGATAGTTAGGGTTAGGATTAGGGTTAGGATGAAGGGAAGGGTGAGAGTGAGGGTTAGGATTAGGGTTAGGGTTAGGGTTAGGATGAAGTGTAGAGTGAGAGTGAGGGTTAGGGTTAGGGTTAGCTTTAGGTTGAGGGTTAGGGTTAATGGGAGGGTGAGGGTGAGGGTTAGGATTAGGTTTAGGTTTAAGGTTAGGTTGAGGGTGAGGATGATGGTGAGGGTGATGGTGAGGTTTAGAATTAGGGTGATGTTTAGGATTTGGGTTAGGGTGAGGGTGAGGGTTAGGGTTAGGTTTAGGGTTAGGATGAGGTTTAGGTGAGGGTTAGGGTTAGCTTGAGGGTAAGGGTTAGGGTGAGGGTAAGTGTGAGGGTGAGGTGTAGGGTTAGGGTTATGTTTGGCCTGAGGATTCGGTGAGCATTAGGATTACGGTTAGTGTTAGTGTTAGGATTAGGTTTAGTGTGCTGTTTAGGGTGAGGTTTAGGATTAGGGTTAGGGTGAGGTTTAGGGTGAGGGTTAGGGTTAGGGTGAGTTGTAGCATGAGGGTGAAGGTGAGGTTTAGGGTGAGGGTAAGGTTTAGAGTGAGGGTTAGGGTGAGGGTGAAAGTTAGGGTTAGCATTAGATTTAGTGTAAGGGTGAGGGTTAGTGTTAGGGTTAGGGTTACGTTGAGGGCTAGGCTGAGGGTGAGGTTTAGGGTTAGGTTTAGGGATAGGGTGAGGATTAGGGTTAGGGATAGGGTTAGGGTGAGCATTAGGCAGAGGGTTAGGGTTAGGATTAGGCTGAGTGTTATGTTTAGGGAGATTTTTAGGGTTAGGGTTAGGGTGAGTAAACGGGTTAGGGTGAGGGTTAGGGTTAGGGTGAGGGTTAGGTTCAGGATTAGAATTAGGGTGAGGGTGAGAGTTAGGGTTATGGTGATGATTAATGTAGGGTTTAGGGTTAGTATTAGTGTGACTTTTTGGATGAAGGTAAGGGTTAGGGTTAGGGTTAGTGTGAGGATTAGGGTTAGGGTTAGGGTTAGGGTGAGGGTGAGGATTAGGCTTAGGGTTAGGGTGAGAGTTATTATTAGGGTTAGGGTCAGGGTTGGGGTAAGGGTGCTTTTTAGGGTTAACATTAGGGTTAGGGTTAGGGTTAGTGTGAGGTTTAGGTTTAGGTTTAGTGTTAGGGTGAGTGTTAGGGTTAGGGTTAGGGTGAGGTTGAGGTTCAGGGTTAGGGTTAGGTTTAGGATTAGGGTGAGTGTGAGGGTGAGGTTTAGGGTTAGGGTGACGGTGAGGGTTAGGGTTATTGTTAGTGTTAGGGTGAGGGTTAGGATTATGTTTAGGGTCATGGTGGGGGTTAGGGTGAGGGTGGGGTTAGGGTTAGGGTTATGGTTAGGATGAGGGTTAGGGTGAGGGTGAGGGTTAAGTTGAGGATGAGGTTAAGGGTGAGGGTGAGGGGTAGGTTTATGGTGAGTGGTAGGGTTAGGATTAGTTTTAGGATGAGGGCTAGGGTGAGAGTGAGGGTTAGGGTTAGGATTAGGTTTAGGTTGAGAGTTAGGGTTAGGGTGAGGGTGAGGGTGAGGGGTAGGTATAGGATTACGGTTAGGGTGAGGGTTAGGTGAGGGTGAGCGTTAGGTTTAATATTAGGGTTAGGGTTAGGGTTAGTGTGAGGTTTATGTTTAGGGTTAGATTTAGTGTGAGGGTTAGGGTTAGAGTTAGGTTTATGGTGAGGTTGAGCTTTAGGGTTAGGTTTAGGTTTAGGATTAGCGTGAGTGTGAGGGTGAGGTTTAGGGTTAGGGTGAGGGTGAGTGTAGGGTTTAGGGTTAGAATTAGGGTGAGGGTTAGGATGAAGGTTATGGTTATGGTTAGAGTTAGTGTGAGGATTAGGGTTATGGTTAAGTTTAGGGTTAGTGTTATGGTGAGGGTGGGAGGGTTAGGTTTAGGGTGAGGGTAAAGGTTAGGGTGAGGGTTAGGGTGAGGTTGAAGGTTAGGGTTAGAATTAGTTTTAGGGTGAGGATGAGGGTTAGGGTTATTGTTAGTGTTAGCGTGAGGGTTATGGTTAGGTTTAGGGTTATGGTGGGGCTTAGGGTGAGGGTTGGTGTTAGGGTTAGGGTTATGGTTAGGATGAGGGTTAGGGTTAGAATAAGGGTTAAGGGGAGGATGAGTGTAAGATTGAGGGTGAGGTTTAGGTTTAGGGTGAGGGGTAGGATTAGGATTAGGGTTAGGATGAGGGCTAGGGTGAGAGTTAGGGTTAGGGTTAGGATTAGGGTTACGTTGAGGGTTAGGGTTAGGGTGAGGGTTCGAGTTAGGGGTAGGTTTAGGGTTAGGTTTAGGGTGAGGGTAAATGTTAGGTTGAGGTTTAGGGTGAGTGTGAGGTTTAGGGAGAGGGTTAGGGTTAGGGTGAGTGTTAGAATGAGTGTAAGGGTTAGGATTAGTGTGAGGGTATGTGTTAGGGTTAGGGTTAGGGTGAGGGTTAGGGTTATAATGAGGATTAGGGATAGGGTTAGGGTTAGGGTTAGGGTGACGGTGAGGGTGAGAGTGAGGTTTAGGGTTAGGTTCAGTGTGAGGGTGAGGTTCATGGTTAGGATTAGGGTTAGGGTTAGGCTGAGTGTGAGGGTGATGGTGAGGGTTAAGGTTATTGTGAGAGTGAGGGTTAGGGTTAGGTTTAGGGTGAGGGTTAGGGTTATTGTGAGGATTAGGGTTAGAGTTATGGAGAGGGTAAGGGTTATGATGAGGATTAGGGTGAGGTGAGGGTTAGGGGGAGTGTTAGGCTTAGGGTGAGGGTTAGGTATTGCTTTAGAGTTAGGCTGAGGGTGTGGGTGAGAGTTAGGGTTAAGGTTTGTGTGAGGGTGAGGGTGAAGGTTAGTATTAGGTTTAGGGTTAGGGTTAGGCTGAGGGCCATGCTGACGGTGAGGGTTAGGGAAAGGTTTTGGGATAGGGTGAGGATTAGGGTTAGGGTTAGGGGGAGCATCAGTCAGAGGGGTAGGGTTAGGGTTAGGGGGAGGGTTAGGTTTAGTGTGATTGTTAGGTTTAGGGTTAGGGTGACTGTAAGGGTTAGGGTGAGGGATAGGGTGAGGGTGAGGGTTAGGGTAAGCATTAGGGTTAGGATTAGGGTTAACGTGAGGGTTATGGTTAGGTTTAATATTTGGGTGAGGGTGAGAGTTAGGGTTAGGGTGAGGTTAGGGTTTAGGGTTAGGATTAGTGTGAGTTTTAGGATGAAGTTTACGGTTAGGGTTAAGGTTAGTGCGAGGATTAAGTTTAGGGTTAAGGTTATGGTTAGGGTTAGGGTGAGGGTGAGTGTTAGGGTTAGGGTGAGGGTTAGGGTTAGGGTTAGCATTAGGGTGAGGGTTAGGGTTACTGTTAGGGTGAGAGTTAAGGTGAGTGTGAGGGTTAGGGTTTGTGTAGGGTTAGGGTGACGGTGATGGTTAGGGTGAGGGTGAGGTTTAGGGTTAGGGTTAGCATTAGGGTGAGGTTTAGAGTTAGGGTTATGTTGAGGGTGAGGGTTAGGGTGAGGGTTAAGGTTAGGGTTATTATTAGGTTTAGCGTGAGGGTGAGTGAGAGGGTTAGGGTTAGCTTTAGTGTTAAGTTTAAGGTTAGGCTTAGGGTGAGGGTGATGGTGAGGTTGAGGCATAGGGTCAGTTTTAGGGTTAAGGTTAGTATGAGGATTAGGATTATGGTTAAGGTTAGTGTTAGGGTTAGGGTGAGGTTGAGGGTTAGGTTTAGGGTGAGGGTAAGGGTTAGGTTGAGGCATATGGTGAGGTTGAAGGTTAGGGTTAGTATTAGGTTTAGGGTGAGGGTTCGGGTTCGGGTAATTATTAGTGTGAGCATGAGGGTTAGGGTTAGGTTTAGGGTTATGGTGGGGGTTAGGGTCAGGGTTGGGGATAGGGTTAGGGTTATGGTTAGGATGAGGGTTAGGGTTAGGGTGAGGGTTAAGGTGAGGATGTGGATAAGGGTGAGGGTGAGCGTTAGGTTTAGGGTGAGGGTTAGGTTTAGGATTAGGGTTAGGATGAGGGCTAGGGTGAGATTGAGGGTTAGGGTTAGTTTAGGGTTAGGTTGAGGGTTAGGGTTAGGGTTCAGGTTTGGGTGAGGGGTAGGTTTAGGGTGAGGGTTAGGGTGAGGGTAAAGGTTAGGATGAGGTTTAGGGTGAGGGTGAGGTTTAGGGAGAGGGTTAGGTTTAGTGTGAGTGTTAGAATGAGGGTTAGGGTTAGGATTAGGGTGAGGGTATGTTTTAGGTTGAGGATAAGGGTGAGGGTTAAGGTTTGGATGAGGGTTATGGATAGGGTTAGGGTTAGGGTTAGGGTGACTGTGAGGGTGAGGGTGAGGTTCATGGTTAGGATTAGGGTTAGGGTTAGGGTTAGGCTGAGGGTGAGTGTGAGGGTAAGGTTTAAGGTTAGGGTGAGAGTGAGGGTTAGGGTTAGGTTTCGGGTGAGGGTTAGGGTTAGGGTTAGTGTGAGGATTAGGGTTAGAGTTAGGGTGAGGGTAAGGGTTATTATGAGGATTAGGGTGAGGGTGAGGTTTAGGGAGAGGGTTAGCATTATGGTGAGTGTTAGGTATAGGTTTAGAGTTAGACTGAGGTTGATGGTGAGGTTTAGGGTTAGGGTTAGTGTGAGGGTGAGGGTGAGGGTTAGGATTAGTTTTACCGTTAGGGTTAGTCTGAGGGTGAGGATGACAGTGAGGGTGAGGGTGAGGTTTAGAATTAGGGTGATCTTTAGTGTTAGGGTTTGGGTGAGGGTGAGTGTTAGCGTTCGTTTTAGGGTTAGGTTTAGCGTGAGGTTTAGTGTTAGGGTTAGTGTTACGGTGAGGGCTAGGCTGACAGTAAGGATTAGGGTTAGGTTTTGGGATAGGGTGAGGATTAGGGTTAGGGTTAGGGTTAGGGTGCGCATTAGGCAGAGGCGTAGGGTTAGGGTTAGGGTGAGGGTTAGGTTTAGTGTGATTGTTAGGTTTAGGGTTAGGGTGAGGGTAAGTGTTAGGGTGAGGTTGAGGGTTAGGGTTAGCATTAGGGTTAGGGTTAGGGTTAGGGTCCGGGTTAGGGTTAGGTTTAATATTAGGGTGAGGTTAAGAGTTAGGGTTAGGGTGAGGTTAGGTTTTAGGGTTTGGATTATTGTGAGTTTTAGGATGAAGGTTATGGTAAGGTTTAGGGTTAGTGTGAGGATTAGGTTTAGGGTTAAGTTTATGGTTATGGTTAGGGTGAGGGTGAGGGCTAGGGTTAGGGTAAGGGTTAGGGTAAGTTTAGCATTAGGGTGAGGGTTAGGGTTACACTTAGGGTCAGGGTTAGGGTGAGGGTTAGGGTTTGGTTGAGGGTTTGTGTGATGGTGAGGGTTAGGGTTTGGGTGAGGGTTAGGATGAGGGTGAGGTTTAGGGTGAGGGTGAGGTTTAGGGTTAGGGTTAGCATTAGTGTGAGGGTTAGGGTTAGGGTTATGTTGAGGGTGAGGGTTAGGGTGAGGGTTAAGGTTAGCCTTAGCATTAGGGTTAGTGTGAGGGTGAGGGAGAGGGTTAGGTTTAGCATTAGGGTTAGGTTTAGCGTTAGGTTAGGGTGAGGGTGATGGTGTGGGTGAGGCATAGAGTCAGGGTTAGGTATTAGGGTGAGAGGTAGGGTTATGGTTAGGGTGAGGGTTAGGGTGAGTGTGACGGTTAGGGTTTGTGTGAGGGTTAGGGTGAGGGTGAAGTTTAGGGTGAGGGTGAGGTTTAGGGTTAGGGTTAGCATTAAGGTGAGAGTTAGGGTTAGGGTTATGTTGAGGGTGAGAGTTAGGGTGAGGGTTAAGGTTAGGGTTAGCATTAGTGTTAGCGTGAGGTTGAGGGAGAGGGTTAGGTTTAGCATTAGGGTTAGGTTTAGGGTTAGGCCTAGGGTGAGGGTGTTGGTGAGGGTGAGGCATAGGGTTAGGGTTAGGGTTAGGGTTAGGTTGAGTGTTAGTGTTAGGGTGATATTTAGGGAAAGGGTGAGGGTAAGGGTGAGGTTGAGGATTAGGGTGAGGGTGAGGTTTAGGGTTAAGATTAGCATTAGAGTGAGGGTTAGGGTTCGGGTTAGGGTTCAGGTGAGGGGTAGGTTGATGGTTAGGGTTAGGGTGAGGGTAAAGGTTATGATGAGGTTTAGCTTGAGGGTGAGGTTTAGGGAGAGGGTTAGGGTTCAGGTGAGGGTTAGAGTGAGGGTTAGGGTTTGGATTAGGGTGAGGGTATGTGTTAGGGTGAGGGTTAGGGTGAGGGTCAGGGTTAGGATGAGGGTTAGAGATAGGGCTAGGTTTAGGGTTAGGGTGATGGTGAGGGTGAGGTTTAGGTTTAGGTTGAGGGTCAGGGTGAGGTTCAGGGTTAGGATTAGGGTTAGGGTTAGTGTTATCCTGAGGGTGAGGGTGAGGGTGAGGGTTAGGGTTAGGGTGAGAGTGACAGTTAGGGTTTGGTTTAGGGTGAGGGTTAGAGTTAGGGCTAGTATCAGGATTAGGGTTAGAGTTAGGGTGAGTGTTAGGGTTAGGGTTAGGTTGAGGGTACGTGTTAAGGTGAGGGTTAGGGTGAGGGTTATCGTTAGGGTGAGGGTTAGGGTTAGGGTTAGGCTGAGCGTGAGTGTGAGCGTGAGGGTTTCGGTTAGGGGGATCTTTAGGGTTAGGGTGGGGTTTAGGTTTAGGTTTAGGATTAGGATGAGGATTAGGGTGAGAGGTGGGTTTAGGATTAGGGTTAGGGTGACGGATAGCGTTAGGGTTAGGGTTAGGGTAAGGGTGAGGGTAAGGGATAGGGTGAGGGTAAGGGGGAGGGGGAGGGGTAGGGTTAAGGTTAGGGTTGTCCTGAGAATTCTGGTGAGCATTAGGATTATGGGTAGTGTTAGTGTTAGGATTAGGTTTAGGTTGAGGGTTAGGGTGAGGGTTAGGATTAGGGTTAGGGTGAGGTTTAGAGTGAGGGTTAGGGTTAGGGTGAGTTGTAGCGTGAGGGTAAGGTTAGGTTTATATTGAGGGTAAGGGTTAGGGTGAGGGTTAGGTTGAGGGTGAAGGTTAGGGTTAGCATTTTGTTTAGGGTGAGGGTGAGGGTTAGTGTTAGGTTTAGGGTTAGGGTGAGGGCTAGGCTGAGGGTGAGGGTTAGGGTTAGGTTTAGGCATAGGGTGAGGATTAGGGTTAGGGTTAGGGTTAGGGTGAGCATTAGGCAGAGGTGTAGGGTTAGGATTAGGGTGAGGGTTATGTTTAGTGTGCTTGTTATGTTTAGTGTTAGGGTGAGGGGAAGGGTTAGATTGAGGGATAGGGTGAGGGTGAGGGTCAGGGTTAGGTTTAGGGTTAGGTTGAGGGTGAGAGTTAGGGTTAGGGTGATGATGAGTATAGGCTTTAGGGTTAGGATTAGTGTGAGTTTTAGGATGAAGGTTATGGTTAGTGTTATTGTTAGTGTGAGGAATAGGTTTAGGGTAATGTTTAGGTTTAGGGTTAGGGTGTGGGTGAGGGTTAGGATTAGGGTGAGGTTTAGGGTTCGGATTTGCATTAGGATAAGGGTTAGGGTTAGGGTTAGGGTGAGGGTTAGGTTGAGTGTGAGGCTTAGGGTTTGGGTGAGGGTTAGGTGTCTGTGAGGGTTAGGTTTAGGGTTAGGGTTACCATTAGGGTGAGGGTTAGGGTTAGGGTTATGGTGAGGGAGAGGGTTAGGGTGAGGGTTAAGTTTAGGATTAGCTTTAGGGTTAGGTTTAGGGTTAGGCTTAGGGTGAGGGTGATGTTGAGGTTGAGGCATAGGGTCAGGTTTAGGGTTAGGTTTAGGGTGAGTGTTAGTGTTAGGGTGATATTTAGAGAAAGGTTGAGGGTTAGGGTGAGGTTGAGGGTTAGGGTGAGGGTGAGGTTTAGGGTTAGGGTTAGCATTAGGGTGAGGGTTAGGGTTCGGGTTATGTTGAGGGTGAGGGTAAGGGTTAGGGTTAGGGTTAGGGTGAGTGTTAGGATTAGGTTTAGGGTTAGGATTAAGGTTAGGGTGAGGGTAAGGTTTAGGTTGAGTTTTAGTGTGAGAGTGAGCTTTAAGGAGAGGGTTATGGCTAAGGTGAGGGTTAGGGTGTGAGTTAGGGTTAGGGTTAGGGTGAGGGTATATGTTAGGATGAGGGTTAGCGTGAGGGTTCACGTTAGCATGAGTGTGAGGGTGAGGGTTAGGGTTAGTGTGATCTTTAGATTTAGATTGGGGTTTAGGTTTAGGTTAAGGTTTAGGATGAGGATTAGGCTGAAGTGTGGGGTTAGGATTAGGGTTAGGGTGAGGGATAGGGTTAGGGTTAGTGGTAGGGTGAGGGTAAGGGTTATGGTGAGGGTAAGGGTGAGGGTGAGGGGTAGGCTTAGGGTTAGTGTTGGCCTGAGGATTTGAGTGAGCATTAGGATTATGGTTAGTGTTAGTGTTAGGATAAGGTTTAAGGTGAAGGTTAGGATTAGGTTAGGGTGAGGTTTAGGGTGAGGGATAGGGTAAGGGTGAGTTTTAGGGTGAGGGTGAGGGTTAGGTGTAGGGTGAGGGTAAGGGTTAGGGTGAGGGTTAGGGTGAGGGTGAGGGTTAGGGTTAGAATTAGGTTTTGGGTGAGGATGAGGGTTAGGGTTTAGGGTTATGATTAGTGTGAGTTTTAGGATGAAGGTTATGGTTACGGATAGGGTTAGTGTGAGGATTAGGTTTAGGGTTAGGGTTAGGGTGAGTGTGAGGGTTAGGGTGAGGGTGAGGGTTAGGGTTAGGGTTAGCATTAGGGTGAGAGTGAGGTTTAGGGTGAGGGTGAAGTTTGGGGTTAGCATTAGGTTTAGGGTGAGGGTGAGGATTTGGGTTACAGCTAGGCTGAGAATGAGGGTTAGGATTAGGTTTATGGATAGGATGAGGATTACGGTTAAGGTTATGTTTACAGTGAGCCTTAGACTGAGGGGTAGGGTTAGGGTTAGGGTGAGGGTTAGGTTTAGTGTGATTATTAGGGTTATGGTTAGGGTGAGGTTAAGGGTTAGGGTGAGGGATAGGGTGAGGGTGAGTTTTAGGCTTAGGGTTAGGTTTAGTGTTAGGGTGAGGGTTAGGGTGTGGGTTAGGGTTAGGGTGAGGGTGAGGGTATGGTTTAGGGATAGATTTAGGGTGAGGGTTAGGATGAAGGTTATGGTTAGTATTAGGGTTAGTGTGAGGATTAGGGTTATGTTAAGGTTAGGGTTAGGGTTAAGGTGAGGGTGAGGGTTAGGTTTAGGCTTAGGGATAGGGTTAGCATTAGGGTTAGGGGTAGGGTTAGGTTGAGGGTGAGGTTTAGTGTTGGGGTTAGTGAGAGGGTGAGGGAGAGGGTTAGGTTTCGGATTAGCGTTAGGTTTAGGGTTAGGTTAGGTTGAGGGTGATGGTGAGGGTGAGGCTTAGTGTGAGGTTAGGGTGAGGTTTAGGGTGAGAGTTAGGGTTAGGGTGATATTTAGGGTAAATGTGAGGGGTAGTGTGAGGGTCAGGGTTAGTGCGAGTATGAGGATCAGGGTGAGGGTTAGGCTGACATTGAGGGTTAGGCTGAGGTTGAGGTTTAGGTTTAGGATTTGAATTAGGGTGAGTGTTAGGGTTAGGGTTAGGGTGAGGATGAGGGTTAGTTTGAGGGTTAGGGTTAGGGTTAGGTTTAGGCTTAGGATTATTGTGCAGATTAGGGATAGGTTTAGGGTTAGGGTGTGGGTAAGGTTTAGGGTTATAGTTAGGGTAAGGTTTAGGGTGAGAGTGAGGGCTAGTTTTAGTGTGAGTGTTAGGGTGAGTGTTAGGGTGAGGGTTAGGTTTAGTGTTAGGTTTAGGGTGAGGGTGAGGGTTAGGTTTATGGTGAGGGTGAGGGTTAGGGATGGGGTTAGGTTTACGGTGAGGGTTAGGGTGAGGGTTTGGGTTAGTGTTAAGTTGATGGTGAGGCTTCGGTTGAGGGTTAGGATGAGGGTTAGGTTTAGGGTGAGGGTTAGGTATAGCTTTAGAGTTAGGCTGAGGTTGAGGGTGAGGCTTAGGGTAAGGGTTTGGCTGAAGGTGAGGGTGAGGGTTAGATTAGGTTTAGATTTAGGGTTAGGCTGAGTGTGAGGATGACGGTGAGGGTGAGGGTGAGGGTTAGAATTAGAGTGACGTTTAGGGTTAGGGTTTGGGTGAGGGTGAGGGTTAGGTTTAGGTTTAGGGTTAGGCTGAGGGTTAGGCTGAGGGTTAGGTTTAGGGTTAGGGTGAGGGTTAAGGTTAGTGTGAGTGTTAGGGTTTGGGTGAGGGTAAGGGTTAGGGTGAGGGTAAGGGTGAGGGTGAGGTGTAGGGTTAGGGTTAGGGTTTGCCTGAGGATTCGGGTGAGCATTAGGATTACGGTTAATGTTAGTGTTAGGGTTAGGGTTAGGGTGAGGGTTTGGATTAGGGTTAAGGTGAGGTTTCGGGTGAGGGTTAGGGTTACCGTGAGTTTTAGGGAGAGGGTGAGGGTTAGGTTTAGGGTGAGGTTAAGGGTTAGGGAGAGGGTTAGGGTGAGGGTGAAGGTTAGGGTTACAATTAGGTTTAGGGTAAGGGTGAGGGTGAGTGTTAGGGTTAGGGTTAGGTTGAGGGCTAGGCTGAGGGTGGGGGTTAGGATTAGGGTTAGGGTGAGGGTTGGGGTAAGAGTGAGCATTAGGGTTATCATTAGATTTAGGGTTAGGGTTAGTGTGAGGTTTAGGTTTAGGTTTAGGGTTAGGATGAGTGTTAGGGTTAGGGTTAGGATTTGGGTCAGGGTGAAGTTTAGGGTTAAGATTAGCTTTAGGATTAGGGTGAGTGTGAGGGTGAGGGTTAGGATTAGGGTGAGGGTGAGGGTAGGGTTTAGGGTTAGAATTAGGGTGAGATTTAGGATGAGGTTATGGTTAAGGTTAGGGTTAGTGTGAGGATTAGGGTTATGGTTAATGTTAGGGTTAGGGTTAGGTTGAGGGTGAGGGTTAGGTTTAGGGTGAGGGTAAGGTTGAGGTTGAGGGTTATGATGAGGGTGAAGATTAGGTTTAGCATTAGGTTTAGGGTGAGGGTGAGGGTTAGGTTTATTGTTAGTGTTAGTGTGAAGGTTAGGGTTAGGTTTAGGGTTAGGATGAGGGTTAGGCTGAGGTTTAGGGTTAGGGTTAGTGTAAGGCTTAGGGTTAGTTTGAGAGGTAGGGTTAGGGGGAGGGTAAGGGTTAGGGTTAGAGTCAGGGTGAGAGTGTTGGGTAGGGTTAGTGATAGGGGTGGCCTGAGGATTCCGGTGAGCATTAGGATTACAGTTAGTGTTAGTGTTAGGATTAGGTTTAGGATGAGTGTTAGGATGAGGGCTAGGATTAGGATTAGGTTGAAGTTTAGGGTGAGGGTTAGGGTTAGGGTGAGTTGTAGGGTGAGGGTGAGGGTTAGGTTTAGGGTGAGGGTAAGAGTTAGGGTGAGGATTAGTTTGAGGGTGAAGGTTAGGGTTAGCACTAGGTTTAGGTTGAGGGTGAGGATTAGTGTTAGGGTTTGGGTGAGGGCTAGGCTGAGGGTGAGGGTTAGGTTTAGGTTTTGGGATAGGGTGAAGATTAGGGTTAGGGTTAGGGTTAGGGTGAGCATTAGGCAGAGGGGTAGATTTGGGTTTAGGGTGAGGGTTAGGTTTAGTATAATTGTTAGGTTTAGGGTTAGTGTGAGGGTAAGGGTTACGGTGAGGGATAGGGTGAAGGTGAGGTTTAGGGTTAGCATTAGGGTTAGAGTTAGGGTGAGGGTTAGAATTAGGTATAGGATTAGGGTGAGTGTGAGAGATAGGGTTAGCGTGATGGGGAGGGTAGGGTTTAGGTTTAGGATGAGTGTGAGTTTTAGGATGAAGGTTATGGTTAGGGTTAGGGTTAGTGTGAGGATTAGGTTTAGGGTGAGAGTTATGGTTAGTGTTAGGGTGAGGGTGAGGGTTAGAGTTAGGGTGAGGGTTAGGGTTAGGTTTAGCATTAGGGTGAGGGTGAGGGTTAGGATGAGGGTTAGGGTGAGTGAGGGTTATGGTTTGGGTGAGGGTTAGGGTGATGGTGAGGGCTAGGGTGAGGGTGAGGTTTAGGGTTAGGGTTAGGGTTATTTTGAGGGTGAGGGTTAGGGTGAGGGTTAAGGTTAGGTTTAGCATTAGAGTTAGCAAGAGGGTGAGGGAGAGGGTTAGGTTTAGCATTAGTGTTAGGTTTAGGGTTAGCCTTAGGGTTAGGGTGATGGTGAGGTTGAGGCATAGGGTCAGGGTTAGGGTTAGGGTTAGGGTGAGTGTTAGTGTTAGGGTGATATTTACAGAAAGGGTGAGGGTTACGGTTCGGCTTATGTTGAGGGTGAGGGTTAGGGTGAGGGTTAGGGTTAGGGTTAGGGTTAGTGTGAGCATTAGTGTTAGGGTTAAGGGTTAGGTTAAGTTGAGGGTAAGGTTTAGGGTAAGGTTTAGGGTGAGAGTGAGGTTTAGCGAGAGGGTTAGGTTTAAGGTGAGGGTTAGGGTGAGGGTTAACTTTGGGGTGAGGGTTAGGGTTATGGTTAGGGTTAGGCTGAGTGTGAGGGTGAGGTTGAGGTTTAGGTTTAGGGTGATCTTTAGGGTTAGGGTGAACTTTAGGTTTAGGTTTAGGTTTAGAATGAGGATTAGGCTGAGGGGTGGGGTTAGGATTAGGGTTGGGGTGAGGGTTAGGGTTAGGGTTAGGTTTAGGGTTAGGGTTAGGTTGAGGGTAAGGGTTAGGTTGAGGGTAAGGGGGAGGGGGAGGGGTAGAGTTAGGTTTAGGGTTAGCCTGAGGATTCAGGTGAGCATTAGGATTACAGTTAGTGTTAGTGTTAGGATTAGGTTTAGGGTGAGGGTTAGGTTTAGGGTTGGTTGTAGGGTGAAGGTTATGGTTCAGTGTGGGGTGAGGGTAAGGGTTAGGGTGAGAGTGAAGGTTTAGCATGAGGGTGGGGGTTAGTGTTAGGGTTAGGGTTAGGGTGCGGGCTAGGCTTAGGGTGAGGGTTAGGGTTAAGTTTAGGGATAGGGTGAGCATTAGTGTTAGGGTTAGGGTTAGTGATAGTGTTAGGGTGAGCATTAGGCAGAGTGGTAGGGTTAGGTTTAGTGTGACGGTTAGGTTTAGTGTGATTGATAGATTTAGGGTTAGGGTGAGGGTAAGTGTTAGGGTGAGGGATAGGGTGAAGGTGAAGTTTAGGGTTAGCATTAGGGGTAGGGGTAGGGTTAGGTTTAGGTTTAGGATTAGGTTGAGGGTTAGGGTTAGGGTTAGGGTGATGGGGAGGTTAGGATTTAGGTTTAGGATTAGGGTGAGGGTTAGGATGAAGGTTATGGTTATGGTTCGGGTTAGTGTGAGGATTAGGTTTAGGGTTAGGGTTAGGGTACGGGTGAGGGTGAGGGTTAGGGTTAGGGTGAGCGTTAGGTTTAGGGTTAGCATTAGGGTGAAGGTTAGGGTTAGGGTTAGCGTGAGGGTTAGGGTAAGGGTGAGCGTTATGGTTAGCATTAGGGTTAGGGTTGGGCTTAGTGTGAGGGTTAGGTTTAGAGTTAGGTTTAGGGTGAGGTAGAGGGTGAGGGTTAGTGTTAAGGTTGGGGTGAAGTTTAGGGTTAGGGTGAGGGTTAGAATTAGGGTAAGGTTTTGGGTGAGGTTTAGGGTTAGGGTTAGAGTGACGTTTAGGGTGAAGTTTAGGGTTAGGGTGAGTTTTAGGGTGAGGGTGAGGATTAGGTTTATGCTTTGGGTAAGGGCTAAGGTGAGGGTGAATATTAGGGATAGCATTAGTTTTAGGGTGAGGGTGAGGGTTAGGGATAGGTTTAGGATTCGGGTTAGGGCTACGCTGAGGATGAGTATTAGGGTTAGGTTTAAGGATAGGGTGAGGATTAGGGTTAGGGTTAGGTTTAGGGTGAGCGTTAGGCTGAGGGGTAGGGTTAGGGTTAGGGTGGGAGTTAGGTTTAGTGTGATTGTTAGGGTTAGGGTTAGGGTGAGAGTAAGGGTTAGGGTGAGAAATAGGGTGAGAGTGAGTTTTAGGGTTAGGGTTAGGTTTAGGATTAGGGTGAGTATGAGGGTGAGGGTTAGGGTGAGGGTGAGGGAGAGGGTAAGTTTTAGGGTTAGAATTAGGGTGAGAGTTAGGATGAAGGTTATGGTTAGGGTTAGGTTTAGTGTGAGGAATAGAGTTATGGTTAAGTTTAGGGTTAGGGTGAGGGTGAGGGTGAGGGTTAGTTTTAGGGTTAGTGTAAGGGTTAGGGTGAGGTTTAGGGTGAGGGTAAAGTTAGGGTTAGCATTAGGTTTAGGGTGAGGTTGAAGGTTAGTGTTAGGGTTAGGTTTAGGGGGAGGGCTAGGCTGAGGGTGAGGGTTAGGTTTAGGTTTAGGGATAGGGTGAACTTTAGGGTTAGGGTTAGGGTTAGGGTGAGCATTAGGCAAGGGGTCGGTTTAGGGTTAGTGTGAAGTTTAGGTTTAGTGTGCTTGTTAGGTTTAGGGTTAGGGTGAGTGTAAGGGTTAGGGTGAGGGATAGGGTGAGGGTGAGGGTTAGGGTTAGCATTAGGGTGAGGGTTAGGGTTAACGTTAGGGTGAGGCTTAGAGTAAGGGTGAGTGTTAGGGTTAGCATTAGGTTTAGGGTTAGGTTTAGTGTGAGGGTTAGGTTTAGGTTTTGGTTTAGGTTGAGGTTGAGGGTTAGGGTTATGGTTAAGGTTATGTTTAGGGTTAGTGTGAGGGTGAGGGTTAGTGTGAGGGTAAGGGTTACGGTGAGGGATGGAGTGAGGTTGAGGTATAGGGTTAGCGTTAGGGTTAGGGTGAGGTACAGGGTTAGGTTTAGGATTAGGGTGAGGGTGAGAGTTAGGGTTAGGGTGATGTTGAGTGTAGGGTTTAGGATTAGGATTAGTCTGAGTTTTAGGGTGAAGGTTATGGTTAGGGTTAGGGTTATTGTGAGGATTAGGTTTAAGTTTAGGGTTATGGTTAGGGTTAGGGTGAGGGTGAGGGTTAGGGTTAGGGTTAGCATTAGGATGAGGGTTAGATTTAGGGTTAGGGTGAGGGTTAGGATGAGTGTGAGGGTTAGGATTTCGGTGAGGGTTAGGGTGACGGTGAGGTTTAGGGTGAGGTTCAGGGTTAGGGTTAGGATTTGCATTAGGGTGAGGGTTAGGATTAGGGTAATGTTGAGGGTGGGGGTTAGGGTGAGGGTTAGGTTTCGGGTTAGGTTTAGGGTTAATATGAGCATTAGGGTTAGGGTTAGGTTTATGGTTAGAGTTAGGCTGAGGGTGAGGGTGAGGGTTTGGGTTAGGGTGATCTTTAGGGCTAGGTTGAGGTTTAGGTTTATGTTTACGTTTAGCATGAAGATTAGGCTGAGGGGTGGGTTTACGATTAGGGTTAGGGTGAGGGTTAGGGTTATGGTTAGCGTACGGGTGAGGATAAGGGTTAGGGTGAGGGTAAGGGGGTGGTTGTGAGGTAGGGTTAAGGTTAGGTTTGGGCTGAGGATTCTGGTGAGCATTAGGATTACGGTTAATGTTAGTGTTAGGGTTAGGGTTAGGGTGAGGGTTTGGATTATGGTTAGGGTGAGGTTTCGGGTGAGGGTTAGGGTTACCGTGAGTTTTAGGGAGAGGGTGAGGGTTAGGTTTAGGGTGAGGTTAAGGGTTAGGGAGAGGGTTAGGGTGAGGGTGAAGGTTAGGGTTACAATTAGGTTTAGGGTAAGGGTGAGGGTGAGTGTTAGGGTTAGGGTTAGGTTGAGGGCTAGGCTGAGGGTGGGGGTTAGGATTAGGGTTAGGGTGAGGGTTGGGGTAAGAGTGAGCATTAGGGTTATCATTAGATTTAGGGTTAAGGTTAGTGTGAGGTTTAGGTTTAGGTTTAGGGTTAGGATGAGTGTTAGGGTTAGGGTTAGGATTTGGGTCAGGGTGAAGTTTAGGGTTAAGATTAGCTTTAGGATTAGGGTGAGTGTGAGGGTGAGGGTTAGGATTAGGGTGAGGGTGAGGGTAGGGTTTAGGGTTAGAATTAGGGTGAGATTTAGGATGAGGTTATGGTTAAGGTTAGGGTTAGTGTGAGGATTAGGGTTATGGTTAATGTTAGGGTTAGGGTTAGGTTGAGGGTGAGGGTTAGGTTTAGGGTGAGGGTAAGGTTGAGGTTGAGGGTTATGATGAGGGTGAAGATTAGGTTTAGCATTAGGTTTAGGGTGAGGGTGAGGGTTAGGTTTATTGTTAGTGTTAGTGTGAAGGTTAGGGTTAGGTTTAGGGTTAGGATGAGGGTTAGGCTGAGGTTTAGGGTTAGGGTTAGTGTAAGGCTTAGGGTTAGTTTGAGAGGTAGGGTTAGGGGGAGGGTAAGGGTTAGGGTTAGAGTCAGGGTGAGAGTGTTGGGTAGGGTTAGTGATAGGGGTGGCCTGAGGATTCCGGTGAGCATTAGGATTACAGTTAGTGTTAGTGTTAGGATTAGGTTTAGGATGAGTGTTAGGATGAGGGCTAGGATTAGGATTAGGTTGAAGTTTAGGGTGAGGGTTAGGGTTAGGGTGAGTTGTAGGGTGAGGGTGAGGGTTAGGTTTAGGGTGAGGGTAAGAGTTAGGGTGAGGATTAGTTTGAGGGTGAAGGTTAGGGTTAGCACTAGGTTTAGGTTGAGGGTGAGGATTAGTGTTAGGGTTTGGGTGAGGGCTAGGCTGAGGGTGAGGGTTAGGTTTAGGTTTTGGGATAGGGTGAAGATTAGGGTTAGGGTTAGGGTTAGGGTGAGCATTAGGCAGAGGGGTAGATTTGGGTTTAGGGTGAGGGTTAGGTTTAGTATAATTGTTAGGTTTAGGGTTAGTGTGAGGGTAAGGGTTACGGTGAGGGATAGGGTGAAGGTGAGGTTTAGGGTTAGCATTAGGGTTAGAGTTAGGGTGAGGGTTAGAATTAGGTATAGGATTAGGGTGAGTGTGAGAGATAGGGTTAGCGTGATGGGGAGGGTAGGGTTTAGGTTTAGGATGAGTGTGAGTTTTAGGATGAAGGTTATGGTTAGGGTTAGGGTTAGTGTGAGGATTAGGTTTAGGGTGAGAGTTATGGTTAGTGTTAGGGTGAGGGTGAGGGTTAGAGTTAGGGTGAGGGTTAGGGTTAGGTTTAGCATTAGGGTGAGGGTGAGGGTTAGGATGAGGGTTAGGGTGAGTGAGGGTTATGGTTTGGGTGAGGGTTAGGGTGATGGTGAGGGCTAGGGTGAGGGTGAGGTTTAGGGTTAGGGTTAGGGTTATTTTGAGGGTGAGGGTTAGGGTGAGGGTTAAGGTTAGGTTTAGCATTAGAGTTAGCAAGAGGGTGAGGGAGAGGGTTAGGTTTAGCATTAGTGTTAGGTTTAGGGTTAGCCTTAGGGTTAGGGTGATGGTGAGGTTGAGGCATAGGGTCAGGGTTAGGGTTAGGGTTAGGGTGAGTGTTAGTGTTAGGGTGATATTTACAGAAAGGGTGAGGGTTACGGTTCGGCTTATGTTGAGGGTGAGGGTTAGGGTGAGGGTTAGGGTTAGGGTTAGGGTTAGTGTGAGCATTAGTGTTAGGGTTAAGGGTTAGGTTAAGTTGAGGGTAAGGTTTAGGGTAAGGTTTAGGGTGAGAGTGAGGTTTAGCGAGAGGGTTAGGTTTAAGGTGAGGGTTAGGGTGAGGGTTAACTTTGGGGTGAGGGTTAGGGTTATGGTTAGGGTTAGGCTGAGTGTGAGGGTGAGGTTGAGGTTTAGGTTTAGGGTGATCTTTAGGGTTAGGGTGAACTTTAGGTTTAGGTTTAGGTTTAGAATGAGGATTAGGCTGAGGGGTGGGGTTAGGATTAGGGTTGGGGTGAGGGTTAGGGTTAGGGTTAGGTTTAGGGTTAGGGTTAGGTTGAGGGTAAGGGTTAGGTTGAGGGTAAGGGGGAGGGGGAGGGGTAGAGTTAGGTTTAGGGTTAGCCTGAGGATTCAGGTGAGCATTAGGATTACAGTTAGTGTTAGTGTTAGGATTAGGTTTAGGGTGAGGGTTAGGTTTAGGGTTGGTTGTAGGGTGAAGGTTATGGTTCAGTGTGGGGTGAGGGTAAGGGTTAGGGTGAGAGTGAAGGTTTAGCATGAGGGTGGGGGTTAGTGTTAGGGTTAGGGTTAGGGTGCGGGCTAGGCTTAGGGTGAGGGTTAGGGTTAAGTTTAGGGATAGGGTGAGCATTAGTGTTAGGGTTAGGGTTAGTGATAGTGTTAGGGTGAGCATTAGGCAGAGTGGTAGGGTTAGGTTTAGTGTGACGGTTAGGTTTAGTGTGATTGATAGATTTAGGGTTAGGGTGAGGGTAAGTGTTAGGGTGAGGGATAGGGTGAAGGTGAAGTTTAGGGTTAGCATTAGGGGTAGGGGTAGGGTTAGGTTTAGGTTTAGGATTAGGTTGAGGGTTAGGGTTAGGGTTAGGGTGATGGGGAGGTTAGGATTTAGGTTTAGGATTAGGGTGAGGGTTAGGATGAAGGTTATGGTTATGGTTCGGGTTAGTGTGAGGATTAGGTTTAGGGTTAGGGTTAGGGTACGGGTGAGGGTGAGGGTTAGGGTTAGGGTGAGCGTTAGGTTTAGGGTTAGCATTAGGGTGAAGGTTAGGGTTAGGGTTAGCGTGAGGGTTAGGGTAAGGGTGAGCGTTATGGTTAGCATTAGGGTTAGGGTTGGGCTTAGTGTGAGGGTTAGGTTTAGAGTTAGGTTTAGGGTGAGGTAGAGGGTGAGGGTTAGTGTTAAGGTTGGGGTGAAGTTTAGGGTTAGGGTGAGGGTTAGAATTAGGGTAAGGTTTTGGGTGAGGTTTAGGGTTAGGGTTAGAGTGACGTTTAGGGTGAAGTTTAGGGTTAGGGTGAGTTTTAGGGTGAGGGTGAGGATTAGGTTTATGCTTTGGGTAAGGGCTAAGGTGAGGGTGAATATTAGGGATAGCATTAGTTTTAGGGTGAGGGTGAGGGTTAGGGATAGGTTTAGGATTCGGGTTAGGGCTACGCTGAGGATGAGTATTAGGGTTAGGTTTAAGGATAGGGTGAGGATTAGGGTTAGGGTTAGGTTTAGGGTGAGCGTTAGGCTGAGGGGTAGGGTTAGGGTTAGGGTGGGAGTTAGGTTTAGTGTGATTGTTAGGGTTAGGGTTAGGGTGAGAGTAAGGGTTAGGGTGAGAAATAGGGTGAGAGTGAGTTTTAGGGTTAGGGTTAGGTTTAGGATTAGGGTGAGTATGAGGGTGAGGGTTATGGTGAGGGTGAGGGAGAGGGTAAGTTTTAGGGTTAGAATTAGGGTGAGAGTTAGGATGAAGGTTATGGTTAGGGTTAGGTTTAGTGTGAGGAATAGAGTTATGGTTAAGTTTAGGGTTAGGGTGAGGGTGAGGGTGAGGGTTAGTTTTAGGGTTAGTGTAAGGGTTAGGGTGAGGTTTAGGGTGAGGGTAAAGTTAGGGTTAGCATTAGGTTTAGGGTGAGGTTGAGGGTTAGTGTTAGGGTTAGGTTTAGGGGGAGGGCTAGGCTGAGGGTGAGGGTTAGGTTTAGGTTTAGGGATAGGGTGAACTTTAGGGTTAGGGTTAGGGTTAGGGTGAGCATTAGGCAAGGGGTCGGTTTAGGGTTAGTGTGAAGTTTAGGTTTAGTGTGCTTGTTAGGTTTAGGGTTAGGGTGAGTGTAAGGGTTAGGGTGAGGGATAGGGTGAGGGTGAGGGTTAGGGTTAGCATTAGGGTGAGGGTTAGGGTTAACGTTAGGGTGAGGCTTAGAGTAAGGGTGAGTGTTAGGGTTAGCATTAGGTTTAGGGTTAGGTTTAGTGTGAGGGTTAGGTTTAGGTTTTGGTTTAGGTTGAGGTTGAGGGTTAGGGTTATGGTTAAGGTTATGGTTAGGGTTAGTGTGAGGGTGAGGGTTAGTGTGAGGGTAAGGGTTACGGTGAGGGATGGAGTGAGGTTGAGGTATAGGGATAGCGTTAGGGTTGGGGTGAGGTACAGGGTTAGGTTTAGGATTAGGGTGAGGGTGAGAGTTAGGGTTAGGGTGATGTTGAGTGTAGGGTTTAGGATTAGGATTAGTCTGAGTTTTAGGGTGAAGGTTATGGTTAGGGTTAGGGTTATTGTGAGGATTAGGTTTAAGTTTAGGGTTATGGTTAGGGTTAGGGTGAGGGTGAGGGTTAGGGTTAGGGTTAGCATTAGGATGAGGGTTAGATTTAGGGTTAGGGTGAGGGTTAGGATGAGTGTGAGGGTTAGGATTTCGGTGAGGGTTAGGGTGACGGTGAGGTTTAGGGTGAGGTTCAGGGTTAGGGTTAGGATTTGCATTAGGGTGAGGGTTAGGATTAGGGTAATGTTGAGGGTGGGGGTTAGGGTGAGGGTTAGGTTTCGGGTTAGGTTTAGGGTTAATATGAGCATTAGGGTTAGGGTTAGGTTTATGGTTAGAGTTAGGCTGAGGGTGAGGGTGAGGGTTTGGGTTAGGGTGATCTTTAGGGCTAGGTTGAGGTTTAGGTTTATGTTTACGTTTAGCATGAAGATTAGGCTGAGGGGTGGGTTTACGATTAGGGTTAGGGTGAGGGTTAGGGTTATGGTTAGCGTACGGGTGAGGATAAGGGTTAGGGTGAGGGTTAGGGGGTGGTTGTGAGGTAGGGTTAAGGTTAGGTTTGGGCTGAGGATTCTGGTGAGCATTAGGATTATGGTTAGTGTTAGTGTTAGGATTAGGTTTAGGGTGAGTGTTAGGATTAGGGTTAGGGTGAGTTTTAGGGTTAGGGTGAGTTGTAGGGTGAAGGTGAGTGTTAGGTTTATGGTTAGGGTAGGGGTTACGGTGAGGGTTCGGGTGAGGGTGAAAGTTAGGGTTTGCATTAGGTTTAGGCTGAGGGTGAGGGTTAAGGTTAGGGTTAGTTTTAGGGATAGGGTAAGGATTAGGGTTAGGGTTAGGGTTAGAGTGAGCATTAGGCTGAGGGGTAGGGTTAAGTTTAGGGTGAGTGTAAGGGTTAGGGTGAGGGATAAGGTGAGGGTGAGGATTAAGTTTAGGGTTAGGATTAGGATTAGATTTAGGGTGAGGTTGAGGGTGAGGGATTGGGTTAAGGTTAGGGTTACGATTAGATTTAGGTTTAGGGTTAGGGTTTGGGTTAGGGTGAGGTTGAGGGTTAGGTTGAGGGTTAGGGTTAGGGTTATGTTTAGGCTTAGGATTAGTGTGAGGATTAGGGTTATGGTTAGAGTGAGGGTGAGGGTAAGCTTTAGGGTTATATTTAGGGTAAGGTTTAGGGTGAGGGTTAGGGTGAGGGTGAGGGCTAGTATTAGTGTGAGTGTTAGGGTGAGTGTTAGGGTGAGAGTTAGGTTTAGTGTTAGGGTTAGGGTGAGGTTTAGGGTTAGGTTTATGGTGAGGGTGAGGGTTAGGGATATGGCTAGGGTTAAGTTGAGGGTTTGGGTTTGGGTTAAGTTGAGGGTGAGTGATCAGTTGAGGGTAAGTTTGAGGGTTAGGGTTAGGGTGAGGGTGAGGTATAGGTTTAGAGATAGGCTGAGTGTGAGAGTGAGGGTTAGGTTTATGGTTAGGGTGAGGGTGAGGTTGAGGGTTAGGATTAGGATTAAGTTTAGGGTTAGGCTGAGGGTGAGGTTGACGGTAAGCCTGAGGGTGAAGGTTAGAATTAGGATGATGTTTAGGGTTAGGCTTAGGGTGAGGGTGAGGGTTAAGGCAAGGGTGAGGGTTAGCGTTAGGGTGAGGGTAAGGTTTAGGTTGAGGTTAAGGGTGAGGGTGAGGGGTAGGGGTAGGGTTAGGGTTAGCATGAGGATTCGGGTGAGCATTAGGATTATGGTTAGTGTTAGTGTTAGGGTTAGGGTTAGGGATAGGTTTAGGGTGAGGGTTAGGATTAGGGTTAGGGTGAGGTGTAGGGAAAGGGTTAGGGTAAGGGTGAGTTTTAGGGTGAGGGTGATGGTTAGGTTTAGGGTGAGGGTAAAGGTTAGGGTGAGGGTTAGGGTGAGGGTGAAGGTTAGGGTTAGCATTAGGTTTAGGGTGAGTGTGAGGGTTAGTGTTAGTGTTAGGGTTAGGTGAGGGATAGGCTGAGGGTGAGGATTAGGTTTAGGTTTAGGGATAGGGTGAGGATTAGGGTTAGGGATAGGGATAGGGTTACGGTTAGGGTGTGCATTAGGCAAAATTGTAGGGTTAGGGTTTAGGTGAGGTTTAGGTTTAGTGTGTTTGTTAGGTTTAGTGTTAGGGTGAGGGTAAGGGTTAGGGTGAGGGATAAGGTGAGGGTCAGTGTTAGGGTTAGCATTAGGGTTAGGGTTAGGCTTAGGGTGAGGATTAGGTTTAGAATTAGGGTAAAGGTTAGGGTGAATTAGGGTGAGCGTTAGGTGTAGGGTGCGGGTTAGGGTTAGGGTGAGTTTTAGGGTGAGGGTGAGGGTTATGTTTAGGGTGAGGGTAAGGGTTAGGGTGAGGGTTAGTGTGAGGGTGAAGATTAGGGTTAGCATTAGGTTTAGGGTGAGTGTGAGGGTTAGTGTTAGTGTTAGGGTTAGGGTGAGGGCTAGGCTGATGGTGAGGGTTAGGTTACGTTTAGGGATAGGTTTAGGATTAGGGTTAGGGTTAGGGATTGGGTTAGTGTTAGGGTGTGCATTAGGCAAAAGGGTAGGGTTAGGGTTTAGGTGACGGTTAGTTTTAGTGTGATTGTTAGGTTTAGTGTTAGGGTGAGGGTAAGGGTTAGGGTGAGGGATAGGGTGAGGGTGAGTGTTAGGGTTAGCATTAGGGTTAAGGTTAGGGTTAGGGTGAGGATTAGGTTTAGGGTTAGGTTAAGGGTTAGTGTGAGGGTGAGGGTTAGTGTTAGGGTGAGGGTTAGAGTAAGGGTGAGTGTTAGGTTTAGAATTAGGTTTAGGGTTAGGGTTGGCATGAGTGTTAGGTTTAGGGTTAGGGTTATGGTGAGGTTGATTGTGAGGGTGAAGGTTATGGTTAGGGTGAGGTTTAAGTTTAGGGTGAGGGTTAGGGTTAAGGTTAGGGTTAGAGTGAGGTTTAGGGTGAGGGGTAGGGTTAGGGTGAGTTGTAGGGTGAGGGTGAAGGTTAGGTTTACGTTGAGGGTAAGGGTTAGGTTGAGGGTTAGGGTGAGGGTGAAGGTTAGTGTTAGCATTAGGTTTAGGGGGAGGGGTAGGGTTAGGGTTAGGGTTAAGTTTAGGTTTAGGGCTAGGCTGAGGATGAAGGTTAGGGTTAGGTTTAGGGATATGGTGAGCATTAGGGTTAGGGTTACGGTTAGAGTGAGCAGTAGGCTGAGGGGTAGGATAGGGTTAGGGTGAGGGTTAGGTTAAGTGTGATTGTTAGGGTTAGGGTTAGGCTGAGGGTAAGGGTTAGGGTGAGGGATAAGGTGAGGGTGAGGTTTAGGATTATGGTTAGGTTTAGGATTACAGTTAGGATGAGGGTGAGAATTAGGGTTAGGGTGATGGTGAGTGTAGGATTTAGGGTTAGGGTTATGGTTAGAGTGAGCGTTAGGCTGAGGGGTAGGTTTAGGATTAGGGTGAGGGTTTGGTTTAGTGTGATTGTTAGGGTTAGGGTTAGGGTGAGGGTAAGGGTTATGGTGAGGGATAGTGTGAGGGTGAGGGTTAGGCTTAGGGTTAGGTTTAGGATTAGGGTGAGGGTGAGGGTGAGAGTTAAGTATAGGGTGATGATGAGGGTAGGGTTTAGGGTTAGGATTAGTGTGAGTTTTAGGATGAAGGTTATGGTTATGGTTAGGGTTAGTGTGATGATTATGTTTAGGTTTAGGGTTAGGGTTAGGTTTAGGGTGAGGGTGAGGGTTAGGGTTAGGGTAGGGTTAGGGTTAGGGTTAGCATTAGGGTCAGGGTTAGTGTTAGGGTTAGGGTGATGTTTAGAGTAAGGGTGAGCGTTATGGTTAGGATAAGGGTTAGTTTTAGGGTTACTGTGAGGGTTAGGGTGAGGTTTAGGTTTAGGGTGACATTTAGGGTGTGGGTTAGGTTTAGGGTGAGTCTAGGTTTTAGGTTTAGAAATAGGGTGAGGGTTAGGATGAAGGTTATGCTTAGCCTTAGGTTTAGTGTTATGGTTAAGGTTAGGGTTAGTGTTAAGGTGAGGGTGAGTGTTAGGGTAAAGGTTAGGGTGAGGGTTAGGGTTAGGGTGAGGGTTAGTGTTAGTGTTAGGATTAGAGTGAGTTTTAGGTTGAGTTTTAGGTTAGGGTTAGGGTGACGTTTAGGGTGAGGGTTAGGGTTAGGGTGAGTTTTAGGGTGAGAATGAGGGTTAGGTTTATGGTTTCTGTAAGGGTTATTGTGAGGGTTAGGGTGAGGGTGAAGTTTAGGGTTAGCATTAGGTTTAACTTGAAGGTGAGGGTTAGGGTTAGGGTTAGGGTGAGGGTTAGGTTTAGTGTGATTGTTAGGGCTAGGGTTAGGGTGAGGTTAAGGGTTAGGGTGGGAAATAGGGGGAGGGGGAGGGGGAGGGTTAGGGTTAGGCTTAGTTTTAGGATTAGGGTGAGTGTGAGCTTGAGGTTTAGGTTTAGGGTGAGGGTGAGGGTAGGTTTTATGGTTAGAATTAGGGTGAGGTTTAGGATGAAGCTTATGTTTATGGTTATGGTTAGTGTGAGAATTAGGTTAATGGTTAAGTTTAGGGTTAGGGTTAGGGTGAGGGTGAGGGTTAGGGTTAGGGTAAGGTTTAGGCTTAGGGTTATTGTTAGGCTTAGGGTTAGGGTTAGGGTGAGGATGAGGGTTAGGGTTAGGGTTAGGGTGAGGGTTTGGCTTTGGGTGATATTTACGGTGAGGGTGAGGTTTAGGGTGAGGGCAAGGGTTAGGGTGAGTGTGAGGGTTAGGGTGATGGTGAGGTTTAATGTGACAGTGAGGGTTAGGGAGAGGGTTAGAGTTAGGGTGATATTTAGGGTAAGGGTGAGGGTTAGAGTGAAGGTGAGGTTTAGGGTGAGAGTTAGGGTTAGGGTTAGGGTTAAGGTTACGGTTAGGGTGAGTGTGAGGGTAGGGTTTAGGGTTAGAATTAGGATGAGTGTTAGGATGAAGTTTATGGTTAGGGTTAGGGTTAGTGTGAGGTTTAGGTTTATGGTTAAGGTTAGGTTTAGGGTGAGGGTGTGTGTGAGGGTTAGGGTTAGGGTTAGGGTTATTGTTAGGGTTAGGTTTAGGGTTAGGGTTAGGTTTAGGTTGACGGTGAGGGTTAGGGTTAGCGTTAGCGTTAGCGTTAGGGTTAGCGTGAGGGTGAGTGAGAGGGTTAGGTTTAGGACTAGCGTTAGGTTTAGGGTTATTCTTAGGGTGAGGGTGATGGTGAGGCTGAGCCTTAGGGTGAGGTTTAGGGTTAGGGTTAGGGTGAGGGTTAGGGTTAGCTTGATATTTTGGGTGAGCGTGAAGGTTAGGGTGTGAGTGAGGGTTAGGGTGACGGTGAGGGTTAGGGTTTGGGTGAGGGTTAGGTTTTGGGTGAGGGTTTTGGTGTCGGTGAGGGTTAGGGTTTGTGTTAGGGTTAGGGTTAGGTTAAGGGTTAGGGTGAGGGTTAGGGTTAGGGTTAGGGTTAGGTTGAGTTTGAGGTTGAGGGTTAGGTTTAAGGTGAGTTTAAGTTTTAGCATGAGGGTTAGGGTGAGGGTGAAGATTGGGGTTAGCATTTGTGTTAAGTTGAGTGTGAGGCTTAGGGTGAGGGTTAGGGTGAGGTTTTGGGTGAGGGTTAGGGTGAGGGTTAGGTTTAGGGTTAGGGTTAGGGTTAGTGTGAGGATTAGGGTTAGGGTTAGGGTGTGGGTAAGGGTTAGAGTGAGGTTTAGGAAGAGGTTTAGTGTTACTTTGAAGGTTAGGGTGGGGTTAGGGTTAGGGTTAGGGTGAGGATTAGGGTTAGGGTTAAGGTGCGGGTAAGGGTTAGAGTGAGGTTTAGGAAGAGGGTTAGGGTTACTTTGAAAGTTAAGGTGAGGGTTAGGATTAGGGTTAGGGTGAGGGTATATGTTATGGTGAGAGTTAGGATTAGGGTTAAGGTTAGGGTTAGGGATAGGTTTATTGTTAGGGTTAGCGTTAGGATTAGGGTAAGGGTGAGGGTTAGGTTTAGGTTTAGGGTTAGCGTTATTGTTAGCATTATGGTTAGGTTTGTGGTGAGGGGTAGTTTTAGTGTGAGGGTTAGGGTTAGGGTGCGGGTAAGGGTTAGGGTGAAGGTTAGGTTAAGGGTGAGCATTAGGGTTAGCATTAGGTTTAGGGTTAGGGTTAGGCTGAGGGTTAGGTTTAGGGTTAGGTTTAGTGTGAGGGTAAGGGTGAGGGTTAGGTTTAAGGTTGGGTGAGGGTTAGGGTTAGGGTTAGGTTCAGGGTTAGGGTGAGGGTGAGGGTGAGGGTGAGGGTTAGGGTGAGGGTGAGGTTGAGGGTGAGGATTAGGGTTAGGGTAAGGGAGAGGGTGAAGTTGATGTTTAGAGTTAGGATTAGGATTAGGGTTAGGGTGAGGGTTCAGAGAGCATGAGGTTAAGGGTTAGGGTGATAGTTAAGGTGAGGGTGAGAATTAGGGTTAGGGTTAGGTTTAGGGTGAGGGTTAGTGTGAGGGTTATTGTTAGGTTTAGGTTTAGGTTTAATGTAAGGATTAGGGAGAGGGTTAGGGTTAGGGTGAAGGTTAGGTTTAGCGTGAGGGGTAGGGTGACTGTGAGAGTAAGGGTTAGGGTGAGGGTTAGGGTGAGGCTGAGGGTTAGGGTTATTTTTAGTGTTAGGGTGAGGGTTAGTGTTAGGTTTAGGGTTATGGTGGGGGTTAGGATGAGGGTTGGGGTTAGGGTTAGGTTTAGGTTTAGGATGAGAGATAGGGTGAGTGTGAGGTTTAGGGTTACGGTTAGGGTTAGGGTTAGGGTGAGGGTTCGGGTGAGGGGTAGGTTTAGAGTTAGGGTTAGGGTGAGGTTTAGGGTTAGGTTAAATTTTAGTTTGAGGGTTAAGTTTATGGTGAGGCTATGGGTTAGATTGAGGGTTAGGTTGAGGGTTAGGGTTAGGGTGAGGTTGAGTTTTAGGGTGAGGGTGAGTCTAAGGTTTGGGGTGAGAGTAAGCATTAGGATGAGGGTTAGGGTGAGAGTGAAGTTTAGGTTTAGCATTAAGTTTAGGGTGAGGGTGAGGGTTAGGATTAGGGTTAGGGTTAGGTTGAGGGCTAGGCTGAGGGTGAGGGTTAGCGTTAGCTTGAGGCTTAGGGTGAGCATTAGGATTAAGGTTAGTGTTAGTGTTATTGGTAGTGGTAGGGTTAGGGCGAGGGTTAGTGTGAGGGTTAGGGTGAGGGTTAGGGTGATGGTTTGGGTGAGCATGAGTTTTAGTGTGGGGATGAGGGTTAGGTTTAGGGTGAGGGTAATCATTAGGGTGGGGGTCAGGATGAGAGTGAATGTTAGGTTTAGCATTAGGTTTAGGGTGAGGGTCAGGGTTATGTTTAGGGATAGGGTGAGGATTAGGGTGTGGGTTAGGGTTAGGGTGGGTGTTAGGCTGAGTGGTAGGGTTAGGTTTAATGTGTTTGTTAGTGTTAGGGTTAGGGTGAGGTTAAGGGTTAAGATTAGGGATAGGGTGAGGGTGAGTGTTAGAGTTTGCATTAGGTTTAGGGTTAGGGTGAGGGTTAGGGTTAGGATTAGGATTAGGGTGAGAGTTTGGATGATGGTTATGGTTAGGGTTAGAGTTAGTGTGAGGATTAGGGTTAGGGTTAGGGTTAGGGTGAGGGTAAGGGTTAGGTTGAGGTTTAAGGTGAGGGTGAGGGTTAGGTTTAGGGTGAGGTTAAGGGTTAGAGTGAGGGTTAGGTTTTGGGTGAAGTTTAGGGTTATGGTTAGGGTTAGGGTGAGGGTGAGTGTTAGTGTTAGGGTTAGGGTGAGGATTATTGTTAGGGTTTGGGTTAGTGGAAGGCTGAGGGTGAGGGTGAGGGTTAGGTTTATTGTTAGGGTTAGGGTTAGGGTGAGGATTATGGTGAGGGTGAGCGTGAGTTTGAGGGTGAGGGTTAGGTTTAGGTTGAGGGTTAGGTTTACGATTAGGGTTAGGATGTGGGCTAGGGTGAGGATGAGTGTTATGGTTAGGGTTAGGTTGTGGGTTAGTGTTAGGTTGAGGGTTCAGGTGAGGGGTAGGTTTAGGGTTAGGGTTAGGGTGATTATAAGGGTTAGGGTGAGGTTTAGGGTGAGCGTGAGGTTTAGGGGGAGGGTTAGGTTTAGGGTGAATGTTAGGGTGAGGGTTAGGTTTAGGGTTAGAGTGAGAGTATGTGTTAGGGTGGGGGTTTGGGTGAGGGTTAAGGTTAGGGTGAGGGTTAGGGATAGAGTTAGGGTGAGAGTTAGGGTGAGGGTGATGGTGAGATTTAGGGTTTGGATTAGGTTCAGGGTGAGGGTGAGGTTCAGGGTTAGGATTAGTGTTAATGTTAGGTTTAGGCTGAGGGTAAGGGTGAGGGTCAGGTTTAGGGTTAGGGTGAGGGTAAGGTTTAGGGTGAGGCTTAGGCTGAGGGTGAGTTTTAGGGAGAGGGTTAGGGTTATGTTGAGGGTTATGGTTAGGTTTAGGGTATGGGTGAGAGAGAGGGTTAGGTTTAGGATTAGGTTTAGGTTTGTGATTAGGCTTAGGGTGAGGGTGATGTTGACGGTGAGGTTTAGGGTGAGAGTTAGGTTTAGGATTATGGTGAAATTTAGGGTTAGAGTGATTTTTAGGGTGAGGGTGAGGGTGAGGGTGAGGGTTAGGGTGTGGGTGAGGCTTAGGGTGACGGTGAGGGTTACGGTGACCGTGAGCATTAGGGTGAGGGTTAGGATTAGGGTTAGCGTTAGGGTGAGTGATAGGGTTAGGGTTAGGGTGAGGGTGAGGATTAGAGTGAGGTATAGGGTTAGGGTTAAGGTTAGGGTTAGTGTGAGGATTAGGGTTAGGGTTAGGTTGAGGGTGAGGGTTAGGGAGAGGTTTATGGTTAGGGTGAGGGAAAGGGTGAAGGTTTGGGTTAGGGTTAGGTTGAGGGTTCGGGTTCGGGTTCGGGTTAGGGTGAGGGATAGAATTAGGGTGATGGTGAATGTTAGGGTGAGGGTGAGGTTTAGGGTGAGTGTGACAGTTAGGGTGTGGCTGAGGGTTAGGATTACTGTGAGGTTTAGGGTGAGGGTGAGCGTTAGGGTTAGTGTTAGCATTAGGGTGAGGGTTAGGAATAGGGTTAGGGTGAGGGTGAGGGTTAGGGTGAGGGTTAGGGTTAGGGATAGGGTTATTGTGAGGTTTAGGGTTAGGCTTAGGTTTAGGGTGAGGGTAAGGGTTAGGGTTAGGTTTAGGGTAAGGTTTAGGGTGAGGGTTTAGGTGAGTGCGAGGGTTAGGTTAATGTGAGTGTTAGGGTGAGTGTTAGGGTGAGGTTTAGGTTTAGTGTTAGCGTTAGGTTCAAGGTGAGGATTAGGGATAGGGTTAGGGTTAGGATTAAGGTTATTGTTACGGTTAGAGTTAGGGATAGGGTGAGGGTGAGGGTTAAGTTTAGGGTTAGCATTAGGGTTAGTGTGAGGGTGAGCGAGAAGGTTAGGTTTAGGATTAGTGTTAGGTTTAGGTTTAGTCTTAGGATGAGGGTGATGGTGAGGGTGAGGTTTAGGGTCAGGATGAGGGTTAGGGTTACGGTGAGGTTTAGTGTTAGGGTGATAGTTAGGGAAAGGGTGAGGGTTAAGGTGAGGGTGAGGGTTAATGTGAGTTTGATGGTTAGGGTTTGGGTGAGGGTTAGGGTGAAGTTGAGGGTTAGGGTGAGCGTGAGTGTTAGGGTTAGGGTTGGGGTTAGGGTTAGTGTTAGTGTGAGGATTAGGGTTAGGGTTAAGTTTAGGGTTAGGGTGAGGTAAGTATTTAGGGTGAGGTTTAGGGTGAGAGTGAGGTTTAGGGAGAAGGTTAGGGTTAAGGTGAGGGTTAGGGTGAGGGTTAGGGTTAGTGTGAGGGTTAGGATTAGGGTTAGTGATAGGGGTAGGCTGAGGCTCAGGGTGAGGGTGAGGGTTAGATTTAGGGTGATCTTTAGGGTTAGGTTGAGGTTTAGGTTTAGGTTTCGGTTTAGGATGAGGATGAGGGTGAGGTGGGGTTAGGATTAGGGTTAGGGTGAGGGTTAGCATTAGGGTTAGGGTTATTGTTAGGGTTAGGGTTAGGGTTAGGTTTAGGGTTAGGGTGAGCCTGAGGGTGAGGATGAGTGTTAGGATTAGGGTTAGGAATAGGGTTATTATTAGGGTTAGGGTTAGCATTAGGGTGAGCGTGAGGTTTAGGTTTATGGTTACGGTTAGGTTGAGGCTGAGGTTCAGGGTTAGGGTTAGGATTAGGTTTAGGGTTAGTGTGAGGATTAGAGTTAGGGTTAGGGTGAGCGTAAAGGTTAGGGTGAGGTTTAGGGAGAGGGTTACGGTTACGGTGAGGGTTAGTGTTAGGGTTAGGATATGGATTTGTATTAGGTTGAGGGTTAGGGTGAGGGTTAGGATTAGGGTTAGGTTGTTGTTTAGGTTTAGGGTGAGGTTTAGTTTTAGGTTTAGGAAGAGGATTAGGCTGAGGGGTGGGGTTAGCTTTAGGGTTAGGGTGAGGGTTAGGTTTCGGGTTATGGTTAGGGTTATTTTTGGGTTAGGTTTAGTGTTAGAGTTAGGGTGAGTGTGAGGGTGAGGATGAGATTTAGGATTAGGGTTAGGAATAGGGTTATTGTTACGGTTAGGGTTAGGGTTAGGTTGAGGTTGAGGGTTAGATTTAGGGTTAGAGTTAGGGATTTTGTTAGTGTTAGGGTTAGGGTAAGTGTGAGGTTTAGACTTTGTGTGAGGGTTAGGTTTAGGGATAGGGTTATTGTGAGGGTAAGGGTTAGGGTGAGGGTTAGGGTAAGGGTGAACGTTAGGGTTAGCATTAGGTTAGGGTCAGGGTTAGGGTGAGGGTTAGGGTTAGGTTTAGTCATAGGGTGAGGGTAAGGGTGAGGATTCGGGTTAAGTTTACGGTGAATGTTAGGGTTAGGGTGAAGGTTAGGGTTAGGGTTAGGGTGAGAGTGAGGGTGAGGGTGAGCGTTAGGGTGAGGTTGACGTTGAGGGTGAGGTTTAGGGTTAGGGTAAGGAAGAGGGTGAAGATGAGGTTTATGGTTAGGATTAGGGTGTGGGTTAGGGTGTGGGTGAGGGTTAGGGCTAGGGTTAGGTTGAGTCTTATGGTTAGTGAGAGGGTTGGGTCAGCGTGAGGGTAAGGATTAGGGTGAGGGTTAGGGTGAGGGTTAGGGTTAGTGTGAGGGGTAGGGTGACCTTGAGTGTAAGGGTTAGAGTGAGGGTTAGGGTGAGGCTAAGGGTTAGGGTTTTTGTTAGTGTTAGGGTGGGGGTTAGGGTTAGGTTTAGTGTTATGGTGGGGGTTAGGGTGAAGATTGGGGTTATGGTTAGGCTTATGGTTAGGATGAGGGTTAGGGTTAGGGGGAGGATTAGGGTAAGGGTGAGGGTTAGGGTGAGGGTGATGGTCAGGGTTAGGATGAGGGTTAGTGTTAGGTTTAGGGTTAGTATGAATTCGAGTGTGAGGATGAGGGTTGGGGTTTGGGTTAGGTTAAGGGTGAGTGTGAGGTTCAGGTTTACGATTAGGGTTAGGGTTAGGGTTAGGCTGAGGGTAAGGGTGAGTGTGAGGGTTAGGGATAGAGTGAGTGTGAGGTTTAGGGTTAGGTTTAGGGTGAGGGTTAGAGTTAGGGTGAGGGTTAAGATTAGAGTTATTGTTAGGGTGAAGGTTAGGGTTACGGTCAGGGTGAGGGTTAAGTTTAGGGTTAGATTTAGGGTTAGGGAGAGGGTGAAGGATAGGTTTAGGTTCAGGATTAGGGTTAGCTTTAGGGTTAGGCTTAGGGTGAGGGTGATGGTGAGAGTGTGGCTTAGGGTGAGGGTAAGGGTTAGGTTGTGGTCTAGGGTGAGGGTTTGTGTTAGGTTGACGGTTAGGTTTAAGGTGAGGGTTAGGGTTAGGGTTAGGGATATGGTGAGGATGAGTGCTAGGTTTAGGGTGAGGTTAAGTGTTAGGGTGAGTTTCAGGGTGAGGGTTAAGGTTAGGTTGTTGGTTGGGGAAGGGTGAGGGTAAGGTTTAGGGAGAGGGTAATGGTTAGGGTGAGGGTTAGGGTGGGGGGGAAGGTTAGAGTTAGAATTAGGGTTAGGGTGAGGGTGAAGGTTAGGGTTAGAATTAGGGTTAGGGTGAGGATGATCATTAGGTTTAGGGTTATTGTTAGGGTGAGGGCTAGGCTGAGGGTGAGGCTTAGGGTTAGGGTGAGGGTTAGGTTTAGTGTGAGTGTTAGGGTTAGGGTTAGGGTGAGGGTAAGTGTTAGGGAGAGATATAGGGTGAGGTTGAGTGTTAGGGTTAGCAATATGGTTAGGGTTAGGATTAGGGTGAGGGTTAGGGTTAGGTTTAGGGTTAGGGTGAGATTTAGGGTGAGGGTTATGTTTAGGGTTATGTTTAGGGTGAGGGTAAGTGTTAGGGTGAGGTTTAGGGTGAGGGTGAGGGTTAAGCTGACGTTTACGTTAGTGTGAGTGTTAGGGTTAAGGTGAGGGTGAGGGTTAGGTTTAGGGTGAGGTTCAGGGTTATGGTGAGGGTTAGGGTGAGGGTGAAGGTTAGGCTTAGCATTAGGTTTAGGGTGAGGTTGAGGGTTCGGCTTAGGGTTAGGGTTAGTGTGTGGGCTAGTCTGAGGGTGAGAGGGTTAGTATTAGGTTTAGGGTGAGGATTAGGGTTAGGGTGAGGGTCAGGTTTAGGGTTAAGGTTAGGGTTAGGCTTATTTTTCGGGTTAGGGTTAGGTTTAGGGTGAGGGTGCTGGTGAGGGTGAGGGTTAGGTTTAGGGTTAGGTATAGGGTTAGAGTGACGGTAAGGTTTAGGGTAAGGTTTAGGATGAGGGTGAGTTTTAAGGAGAGGGTTAGGGTTAGGGTTAGGGTTAGGGTTAGGGTTAGGGTTAGGGTAAGGGTGATGTTGAGGGTGAGATTTACGATGAGGGTTAGGGTTAGGATTATGGTGAGGGTTAGGGTGAGGCTGATGTTGAGGGTGAGATTTAGGGTGAGGGTTAGGGTTAGGATTATGGTGAGGGTTAGGGTTAGGGTGATGTTTAGGGTGAGAGTGAGGGTTAGGGTGAGGGTGAAATTTAGGATTAGGGTTAGGGTAAGGGCTAGGGTAAGTGTGAGGGTTAGGTTGAGTGTGAGGGTTAGGGTTAGTGTTAGAGTTAGGGTAAGGTTAAGGGTTAGGGTGAGAGTTAGGGTGAGATTGAGGTTTAAGTGTAGCGTTAGGGTTAGTGTGAGGGGTAGGGTGAGGGTTAGGGTTAGGGTTACCTGAGAATTAGGGTTAGGGTAAGGTTGAGGTTGAGGGTGATGTTGAGGGTTAGGGTATGTGTGAGGCTTCGGGTGACGGTGAGGGTTAGGGTGATTTTTAGGTTTAGGGTTAGCATTAAGGTGAGGAATAGGATTAGGGTTAGGGTGAGGTTTAGGGTTAGGGTTAGGTTTAGGGCTAGTGTGAGGATTAGGGTTGGGTTTGGGTGAGGGTAAGGGTTATGGTGAGGATTAGGGTGAGTGTGTGTGTTAGGGAGAGGGTTAGGTTTAGGGTGAGGGAATGGCTGAGTGTTTGGATTAGGGTTAGGTTGAGGGTAAAGTTTCGGGGGAGGCTTAGGGTGAGGGTTAGAATTAGGGTGACGTTTAGGGTTAGGGATAGGGTGAGGGTGAGTGTTAGGATTAGGTTTAGGGTTAGGATGAGGGTTAGGCTGAGGTTCGGGTGAGGGTTAGGGTGTGGGTTAGAATTAGGGTGACGTTTAGGGTTAGGGCTAGGGTGAGGGTGAGTGTTAGAATTAGGTTTATGGTTAGGATGAGGGTCAGGCTGAGGGTTAGGGTTAGGGTTAGGGTGAGGGTTAGGGTTAGTGTGAGAGTTAGGATAAGGTTGAGGGTAAGTGTTAGGATGAGGTTAATGGTGAGGGTGAGGGGTGGGTTTAGGTTCAGGATTAGCTTGAGGATTATCGTGAGTGTTAGGATTATGGTTAGTGTTAGTGTTAGGGTTAGGGTTAGGGTGAGGGTTAGGGTTAGGGTTAGGGTGAGTTTTAGGGTGAGGGTGAGGATTAGGTTTAGGGTGAGGGTAAGGGTTAGGGTGAGGGTGAAGTTTAGGTTTATCATTAGGTTTAGGGTGAGGGCGAGGCTTAGGGTTAAGGTTAGGGTTAGGGTGAGGGCTACTCTGAGTGTGAGGGTTAGGGTTAGGTTTAGGGATAGAGTGAGGATTAGGGTTGGGTTTAGGGTTAGGGTGAGTGTTAGGCTGAGGGGTATGGTTAGGGTTAGGGTCAGGGTTAAGTTTAGTGTGATTGTTAGAGTTAGGTTTAGGGTGAGGTCAAGAGTTAGGGTGAGGGACAGGGTGTCGGTGAGGGTTAGTGTTAACATTAGGGTTAGGGTTAGGGTGTGGTGAGGGTTAGGGCTAGGGTGAGGTTGAGGTTAGGGTTTCGGGTTAGGATTAGGGTGAGGGTTAGGATGATGGTTATGGTTAGGGTTAGGATTAGTGTCAGGATTAGGGTTAGGGTTTGGGTTAGGGTGAGGGTAAGTGTTAGGGTGAGGTTTAGGGTGAGGGTGAGTGTTAGGCTGATTGTTAGGTTTAAGGTGGGGTTTAGGGTTATGGTTAGGGATATGGTGAGGTTGAGGGTTAGGTTTAGTGTGAGGTAAAGGGTTAGGGTGAGGGTAAATGTTAGGGTTAGCATTAGAGTTAGGGTGAGGGTGAGGATTAGACTTGGGGTTAGGGTTAGGGTTAGGGTTAGGGTTTGGGTGAGGGTTTGGGTTAGGGTTAGGATTAGGGTGAGGGTGAGGGTTAGGGTTAGGGTTAAGGTGAGGGTTATTGTTAGGGTTAGGTTTAGGGTTAGGGGAAGGTTGAGGGTGAGGGTGAGGGTTTGGGTTATTGTTAGGGTTAAGGTTAGGGTGAAGGTGAGGGTAAGGGTGAGGGTAAGGGTTAGGTTTAGGGTTAGGGTGATGGTGAGGTTTAGGGTGAGGGTTAGGGTTAGGGTTATTGTGAGGGTTAGGTTGAGTTGTAGAATTAGGGTTATGGTGAGGGTAATGTTTATTGTGAGGGTTATGCTTAGGTTTAGGGTGAGGGTCAGGGTTATGGTGAGGGTTTGGTTGAGATTGAGGTTTAGGGTTAGCGTTAGGGTTAGTGTGAGGGTTAGGGTGAGGGTTATTGTTAGGGTTAGGGTTAGGGTTAGTTTTACTGTGAGGTTGAGGATTAGATTTAGGGTTAGGGTGGGGGTTAAGATTAGGATGAGGGTTAGGGTTAGAATTAGGGTGAGGTTGAGGGTGATGGTTAGGGCTAGAGTGAGGGTGAGGGGAGGGTTTGGGTTAGGATAAGGATTAGGTTTAAGCTGAGGGTAAGGGTGAGGGTGAGGGTTAGGGTTAGTGTTAGGGTGAGGGTCAGTGTGAGGGTTAGGTTAGTGTGAGAGTTAGAGTTAGGGTTAGGATAAGGGTAAGGGTTAGGGTCAGTGTTAGGTTGAGGATGAGTGTTAGGGTTAGGGTTAGGGTTATGGTGAGGGTTAGGATGAGTGTTAGGTTTAGTGTTAAGATGAGGGTTAGAGTGAGGTTTAGGCTTAGTGTTAGGGTTAGGGTTAGGGTGACTGATAGGGTAAGGTTGAGGATTACGGTTTGTGTGAGGGTTAGGTTTAGGGTGAAGGTGAGGGTTATGGTGAGATTTAGGGTTAGGATTAGGTGTAGTTATAGTGTTAGGCTGAGGGTGAATGTGAGGGTGAGTTTGAGGGCTGGGTTAGGGTTACAGTTAGGATTAGGGTAAGGGCTAGACTGAGGGTGAGTTTTAAGGTGAGGGTGAGGGTGAAGGTGATGGTTAACTTAAGGGTTAGGGTTAGGGTGAGGGTTAGCGTTAGGGTTAGAGTGAGGGTTACTGTTAGGGTGATGTTTAGTGTGAGGGTGAAAGTTAGGTTGAGGGTGAGTGTTAGGATGTGGGTGAGGGTTAGGTTTAGGGTGAGGGATAGGGTTACAGTGAGGGTGAGGGTGAGGCGGAGGGTGAGGTTGAGGGTGAGGGTTAGGTTTAGGGTGAGGGTTAGGTTTAGGTTTGGGGTGAGGGTTAGAGTGAGGTTTAGGGTTAGGGTGAGGGTGAGGGTAAGGGTTAGTGTTAGGGTTAGGGTTAGGTTTAGGTTTAGGGTGAGGTTAAAGTTTATGGTGGTGGTTAGTGTGAGGGTGAGGGTGAGGGTTAAGGTTAGAGTTTGGGTTAGGGTTAAGGTAAGAGTGAGCATGAGGGTTAGGGTTAGGATTAGGTTAGGTTTAGGTTTAGGCTGAGGGTGAGGGTGAGGGAGAGGGTGAGGGTTAGGGTTACTTTTAGGTGTAGGATGATCTATAGGGTTACCGGTAAGGTTAGGATTAGTGTGAGGGTTATTGATATTATGTGGGTTAGGGTTAGGCTTAGTGTTAGGGTGAGGGTAAGCCTTAGGGTGAGGGTTAGGGTGAGGGTGAGGGTTAGGCTTAGAGTTAGGGTTAGGGTGAGTGTTAGGGTGAGAGTGAGGGTTAGGGTTAGCGTGAGTGTTAGGGTGAGAGTTAGCGTGAGGTTTAGAGTTAGGGTGAGGGTTAGTATGATGGTTAGGGTTAGGGTTAGGGTTAGGTTGAGGGTTAGGGTGAGGTGAGGGTTAGGTTAGGGTGAGGGTAAGGGTTAGGGTGAAGGAGAGGGTTATTCTGTGGGTTAGGGTTAGGGTGAGGCTTATGGTTAGGATAAGGGTGAAGGTGAGGGTGAGGGTTAGGGTTAGGATTAGGGTTAATATTAGGTTTAGGCTGAGGGTGAATGTGAGGGATGAGGTTGAGGGTTTGGATTAGTGTTAGGACGAGGGTGATGGTAAAGGTTAGGGTTAGTGTGAGGTTTATGGTTAGGGTTAGGGTGAGGTTAAGTGTTACTGTGAGGGTGAGGGTTAGGATTAGGGTGAAGGTGAGGGTGAGGTTGAGGGATAGGGTTAGGATTAGGTTTAGGGATAGGGTTAGGCTGAGGCTGAGGGTGAGGCTGAGGGTGAGAGTTTGGTTAGGGTTATCGTTAGGATTATGGTGAATGCTAGGGTGAGAGTGAGGGTTAGGGTTAGGGTGAGGGTGTGGGTGAGGGTTATGTTTAGGGTGAGGGTTATGGTGACGGTGAGGGTGAGGGTTAGGGTTAGGTTTAGGGTTAGTGTGAGGATTAGGGTTATGGTTAGGGTGAGGATAAGGGTTATGGTGAGGTTTAGGGTGAGGATTAGGGTTAGGGTTAGCGTGAGGGTTAGGTTTAGTGTGATTGTTAGTGTTAGGGTTAGGTTGAGTTTTAGGGTGAGGGTGAGGATTAGGTTAAGGTGAGAGTAAGGGTTAGGGTGAGAGTTAGGGTGAGTGTGAAGTTCAGGGTTAGCATTAGGTTTAGGGTGAGGGTGAGGGTTAGGTTTAGGGTTAAGGTTAGGGTGAGGGCTTGGCTGAGGGTGAGGGTTAAGTTTAGGTTTAGGGATAGGGTGTGGATTAGGGTTAGGGTTAGGGTGAGTGTTAGGCTGTGGGGTAGGGTTAGAGGTCGGGTTAGGGTTCGGTTTAGTGTGATTGTTAGTGTTAGAGTTAGTGTGAGGGTAAGGGTGAGGGCGAGGATTAGGTTAAGGTGAGGGTTAGGGTTAGCATTATGGTTAGGGTTAGGGAGAGGGTTAGGGTTAGGTTTAGGATTAGGGTGAGGTTGAGTGTTAGGGCTAGGGTGAGGTTAATGGTAGGGTTTAGGGTAAGGATTAGGGTGAGGGTTAGGATGAAGGTTTTGTTTACGGTTAGGGTTAGTGTGAGGATTAGGGTTAGGATTAGCATGAAGGTAAGGGTTAGGGTGAGTTTTCGGGTAAGGGTTAGTGTTAGGCTGACACTTAGCGTTATGGTGTGGGTTAGGGTTAGGTTTAGGTATATGGTGAGGGTGAGGGTTAGGTTTAGGTTGCGGTAAAGGGTTAGAGTGAGGGTTCAGTTGATGGTGAAGGTTAGGGTTAGCCTTAGGGTTAGGGTGAGGGTGAGGGTTAGCCTTAGGGTTAGCTTTAGGGTTAGGGTTAGGGTTTGGGTGAGGCTTAGGTTTAGGGTTAGGGTGAGAGTGAGAGTTAGGGTTAGGGTTAGGGTTAGGGTGAGGGTTATTGTTAGGGATAGGGTTACAGTTAGGGTGAGATTGAAGTTGAGGGTGAGGGGTAGGATTATTCTTAGGGTTAGGGTTAGGGTTAGGGTGAGGGTAAGGGTGAGGGTTAGGGTTAGGGTTATGTTGAGGGTGAGGGAGACGGTTAGGTTTAGGATTAGGTTTAGGGTTAGGGTTAGGCTTAGGGTGAGGTTTAGGGTGAGTGTTAGGATTAGGATTAGGTTGAGGCTTAGGGTTAGGGTGATATTTAGGTTGAGGGTGATGGTTAGGGTGAGGGTGGGGGTGAGGGTGAAGGTGGGGGTTAGGGTTAGAGTGTGGGTGAGTGTTAGTGTTAGGATTAGGGTTAGGTTTAGGTTTAGGCTGAGGGTAAGGGTGAGGGTCAGGGTTAGGGTTAGTGTTAGGGTGACGGTGACGGTGAGGGTTAGGGTTAGGTTTACGTTGAGGGTAAAGGAAAGGGTGAGGGTTAGATTGAGTTTGAGGGTTAGGGTTACGGTTAGGGATACTATGAGGGTTAGGGTTAGGGTTAGCATTAGGGGTCTGGTTAGTGTGAGGTTTAGGATGAGGATTAGGCTTAGGGTTAGTGTTAGGGTTAGGGTGATTGTTAGGGTGAGCATGAGGGTGAGGGTTAGGTTTAGGATTAGGGTTAGGGTTAGGGTTATTGTTAGGGTTAGGGTTAGGGTGAAGGTGAGAGTTAGGGTTAGGGTTAAAGTTAGGGTGAGGGTAAGGGTTAGGTTTATAGTTAAGTTAAGGTTTACAGTGAGGGTTAGAGTGAGAGTGAGGCCTAGTTTTAGGGTTAATATTATGGTGAGTATTAGTGTTAGTATTAGTGTTAGTATTAGGTTACTATTTAGTGTTAGTATTTAGTGTATTAGTATTGAGTGATAGGGTTAGGGTGAGGGTCACCCTAACCTAAACCTAAACTTAAGCGTCACGCTTAGGTTTAGGGTGAGGGTGAGGGTTAGGGATAGGTTTAGGGTTAGGGTTATTGTTAGGGTTAGGGTTAAGGTGAGTGTGAGGGTGAGGGTTAGGGATAGCATTAGGTTTAGAGAGAGTGTGAGGGAGAAGATTAGGTTTAGGATTAAGGTTAGGTTTAGGGTTAGGCTTAGGGTGAGGGTGATGGTGAGGGTGAGGCTTAGGGTCAGGGTTACGGTTAGGGTTAGGGTGAGGGTTAGTGTTAGGGTGATATTTAGGGAAAGGGTGAGGGTTAGGGTGAGGGTGAGGGTGAGGGTTAGGGTGAGTGTGAGGGTTAGGGTTTGGGTGAGGGTTAGGTTAACGTTGAGAGTTAGGGTGAGGGTGAGTGTAAGGTTTAGGGTTAGTGTGAGGATTAGGGTTAGTGTGGTTAGGGTTAGGTTTAGGGTTAGTGTGAGGATTAGGGTTAGGATTAGCGTTAGCATTAGCGTGAGGCTTAGGGTTACAGTTAGGGTGAGGGTTGTGGTTAGGGATAGGGTTATGGTTAGGATGAGGGATAGGGTTGGGTGAGGGTAAAGGTGAGTGTGAGGGTTAGGGTGAGGGTGAGGGTTAGGATTAGGGTGAGGGTTAGGATTAGGGTTAGGATGAGGGCTAGGGTGAGGGTGAAGGTTAGGATTAGGGTTATGGTTAGGTTGAGGGTTAGGGTTAGGGTGAGGTTTCGGGTGAGTGGTAGGTTTAGGGTTAGAGTTAGGGTGAGGGTAAAGGTTAGGGTGAGGTTTAGGGTGAGGGAGAGATTTAGGGAGAGGGTTAGGGTTAGGGTGAGGGTTAGCTTGAGGGATATGGTTAGGATTAGGGTGAGGGTATGAGTTAGGGTGAGGGTTAGGGTGAAGGTTAGCGTTAGGATGAGGCTTAGGGATAGGGTTAGTGTTATGGTTTGGGTAACGATGAGGTTGAGGTTTAGTTTTAGGATTAGATTCAGGGTGAGGGTGAGGTAAAGGGTGAGGATTAGTGTTAGGGTGAGGGTGAGGGTTAGGTTTAGGTTTAGGGTGAGGATTAGGGTTAGGGTTATTGTGAGGATTAGTGTCAGGGGTAGGGTGAGGGTAAGGGTTATGGTGAGGTTTAGTGTTAGGGTTAGCATTAGGGTTAGCATGAGTGTGAGGGAGATGGTTAGGTTTAAGATTAGGGTTAGGTTTACGGTTAGGCTTAGTGTGAGGGTCATGGTGAGGGTGAGGCTTAGGGTGAGGTTTAGGATTAGGATTAGGGTGAGGGTTAGGGTTAGGGTGATATTTAGGGTGATGGTGAGGATTAGGGTGAGTGTGAGCTTTAGGGTGAGTGTGAGGGTTAGGGTGTGAGTGAGGGTTAGGTTGATGGTGAGCGTTAGGGTGAGGGTGAGTGTTAGGGTTAGGGTTAGCATTAGGGTGAGTGTTAGGGTTAGGCTTAGTGTGAAGGTGAGGGTTAGGTTGAGGGTTAGGGTTAGGGTTAAGGTTAGGGTGAGTGTGAGGATTAGGGTTAGGGTTAGGTTTAGTGTGAGTGTTAGGGTGAGAGTGAGCGTTAGGTTTAGTGTGAATGTTATGGTGAGTGTTAGGGTGAGGGTTAGGTTTAGTGTTAGGGTTAGGGTGAGGGTGACGGTAAGGGTTAGGGTGAGGGTGAGGGTTAGGGATAGGGTTAGGGTTAGGGTTAGGGTTATTTTTAGGGTTAGGGTGAGGGTGACGGTAAGGGTTAGGGTGAGGGTGAGGGTTAGGGATAGGGTTAGGGTTAGGGTTAGGGTTATTTTTAGGCTTAGGGTTAGGGTTAGGGTTAGGGTTAGGGTTAGGGTGCAGGTGAGTGTTAGGGTTAGCGTGAGGGTAAGGGTTAGGGTTATAGTTAGGGTAAGGTTTAGGGTGAAGGTTAGGGTGAGAGTGAGGACTAGTTTTAGTGTGAGTATTAGGGTGAGGGTTATGTTGAGTGTTAGGGTTAGGGTGAGGGTGACAGTTAGTTTTAGGTTGAGGGTGAGGGTTAGTGATAGGGTTAGGGTTAGGGTTATTGTTAGGGTTAAGGTTAGGGTTAGGGTGAGGGTGAGGGTGAGGATTAGGGATTGCATTATGTTTAGATTGAGGGTGAGGGAGAGGGTTAAATTTAGGATTAGAGTTAGGTTTAGGGTTAGGCATTGGGTGAGGGTGTTGGTGAGGGTGAGGCTTAGGGTCAGGGTTAGGATTAGGGTTAGGGTGAGGATTAGTGTTAGGGTGATATTTAGGGAAAAGGTGAGGTTTAGGGTGAGAGTGAGGGTTCGGTTTAGTGTGAGTGTTAGTGTGAGTGTTAGGGTGAGATTTAGGTTTAGTGTCAGGGTTAGGGTGAGGGTGATGTTAAGGGTTATGGTGAGGTTTAGTGTTAGGGTTAGCATTAGGGTTAGCATGAGTGTGAGGGAGATGGTTAGGTTTAGGATTAGGGTTAGGTTTACGGTTAGGCTTAGTGTGAGGGTCATGGTGAGGGTGAGGCTTAGGGTGAGGGTTAGGATTAGGATTAGGGTGAGGGTTAGGGTTAGGGTGATATTTAGGGTGATGGTGAGGATTAGGGTGAGTGTGAGCTTTAGGGTGAGTGTGAGGGTTAGGGTGTGGGTGAGGGTTAGGTTGATGGTGAGCGTTAGGGTGAGGGTGAGTGTTAGGGTTAGGGTTAGCATTAGGGTGAGTGTTAGGGTTAGGCTTAGTGTGAAGGTGAGGGTTAGGTTGAGGGTTAGGGTTAGGGTTAAGGTTAGGGTGAGTGTGAGGATTAGGGTTAGGGTTAGGTTTAGTGTGAGTGTTAGGGTAAGCGTTAGTTTGCGGGTTAGGTTTAGGATTAGGGTGAGGGTGAGGGTTAGGGTTAGGGTTAGCATTAGGGTGAGGGTTAGGGTTAGGGTTAAGGTGAAGGTGAGGGTGAGGGTTAGGGTGAGGTTAGGGTTAGGGTTAGGCTTAGGATTAGTTTGAGGATTAGGGTTAGATTAAGGGTTAGGATGAGGGTAAGGTTTAGGGTTATAGTTAGGGTAAGGTTTAGGGTGAGGGTTAGGTTGAAAGTGAGGGCTTGTTTTAGTGTGAGTGGTAGGGTGAGTGTTAGGGTGAGGGTTAGGTTTAATGTTAGGGTTAGAGTAAGGGTGAGGATTAGGTTGAGGGTGAGGGTGAGGGTTAGGGATAGGGTTAGGGTTAAGGTTATTGTTAGGGTTAGGGTTAGGGTTAGGGTGAGGTTCAGGGTTAGGCTTAGGGTGAGGGTGATGGTGAGGGTGAGGCTTATGGTAAGGGTTATGGTTAGGGTTAGGCTGAGTGTTAGTGTTAGGGTGATATTTAGGGAAAGAGTGAGGGTTAGGGTGAGGGTTAGGGTGAGGGTTAGGGTTAGGGTAAGGTTTAGGGTGAGGGTTAGGGTTAGGGTTAGTTTGAGGATTAGGGTTAGGGTTAGGGTGAGGGTAAGGGTTATGGTGAGGTTTAGGGTTAGGGTTAGCATTAGGGTTAACATGAGGGTGAGTGAGAGGGTTAGGTTTAGGATTAGGGTTAGGTTTACAGTTAGGCTTAGGGTGAAGGTCATGGTGAGGGTGAGCCTTAGGTTGCGTGTTAGGGTTAGGTTTAGGGTGAGGGTTAGGGTTTGGGTGATATTTATGGTGAGATGTGGGTTAATGTGAGGGTGAGGGTTAGGCTGAGTGTGAGGAATAGGGTGTGCGTGAGGTTTAGGGTGACGTTGAGGGTTAGGGTGAGGGTGAGGTTTAGGGCTAGGGTGAGCATTAGGGTGAGGGTTAGGGTTAGGGTTAGGTTGTGGTGAGGGTTAGGGTGAGGCTTAGTGTTAGGGTTAGGGTTAGGGTTAGTGTGAGGATTAGGGTTAGGGTGAGGGTATGGGTTAGGTTTAGGTTTAGGGTAAGGGTGAGAGTGAGTGTTAAGTTTAGTGTGAGTTTTAGGGTGAGTGTTAGGGTGAGGGCTAGGTTTAGTGTTAGGGTTAGGATGAGGGTGAGTGTTAGCGTTAGGGTGAGGTTAGGGATAGGGTTAAGGTTAGGGTGAGTTTTAGGGATAGGGTTAGGGTTAGGGTTAGTGTTAGGGTGAGGGTTAGGGTTAGGGATAGCATTTGGGTTAGTGTGAGGGTGAGGGAGAGGGTTTGGTTTAGCATTAGGGTTAGGTTTAGGGTTAGGCTTAGGGTGAGGGTGCTGTTGAGGGTGAGGCTTAGGGTCAGGGTTAGGCTTAGGCTTAGGGTGAGGGTTAGTGTTAGGGTGATATTTAGGGAAAGGGTGAGGGTTAGGGTTAGGTTGAGGGTTAGGGTTAGTGTGAGGGTTAGGATTTGGGTGAGGGTTAGGCTGACGGTGATGGTTAGGGTGAGGGTGAGGTTTAAGGTTAGGGTTAGCATTAGGGTGAGGGTTAGGGTTAGGGTTATGTTGAGGGTGAGGGTTAGTGTGAGGGTTAGGTTTAGGTTTATGTTGAGGGTGAGGTTTAGGGTGAGGGTTAGGTTTAGGGTTAGCATTAGTGTTAACGTGAGAGTTAGGGAGAGGGTTAGGTTTAGGATTAGGGTTAGGTTTATGGTTAGGCTTAGGGTGAGGGTTATGGTGAGGGTGAGGCTTAGGGTCAGGGTTAAAGTTAGGGTTAGGGTGAGGGTTAGTGTTAGGTTGATATTTAGGGAAAGGGTGAAGTTTATGGTGAGGGTGAGGTTAAGGTGAGGGTGAGGGTTAGGGTTAGGTTTAACATAAGAGTGAGGGTTAGGGTGAGGGTTATGTTGGGGGTGAGGGTTAGGGTGAGGGTTAGGGTTAAGGTTAGTGTTAGGGTTAGTGTGAGGATAAGGATTAGGGTTAGGGTTAGGGTGAGGGTAAGGTTTAGGGTGAGGTTTAGTGTGAGGGTTAGTGTTATGGTTATTGTGAGGATTAGGGTTAGGGTTAGGTTGAGGGTGTGTGTTAGGGTGAGGGTTAGGGTGAGAGTTAAGGTGAGCGTGAGGGTTAGGGATAAGGTTAGGTTTAGGGTTAGGATGAGGATGAGGGTGAGGGTTAGTGTTATGGTTAGGTTTAGGGTGAGGATAAGGTTCAGGGTTAAGATTCGAGTTTAGATCAGGGTTAGACTGAGAGTGAGGGTTAGGCTTAGGTGATCTTTAGGGTTAGGATGAGGTTTAGGTTTAGGTTTAGGATTAGGATGAGGATTAGGCTGAGGGGTGGGGTTAGAATTAGGGTTAGGATTATGTTGAGGGTGAGGTTTAGAGTGAGGTTTATGGTGAGTGTTAGGGTTAGGGGCATTGTTAGGGTTCGGATTGGGGTTCGGGTTAGGGTGAGGGTGAGGGTTAGGTTTAGGGATAGAATTAGGATTAGCTTGAGGGTGAGGGAGAGGGTTAGGTTTAGGATTAGGGTTAGGTTTAGGGTTAGGCTTAGGGTGAGGGTGATGGTGAGGGTGAGGCTTAGGGTCAGGGTTAGGGTTAGGGTTAAGGTGAGGGTTAGTTTTAGGGTGATATTTAGGGAAAGGGTGAGGGTTAAGGTGAGGGTGATGTTTAGGATTAGGGTTAGGTTTAGGGTTATTCTTAGGGTTAGGGTGAGGTGAGGGTGAGGGTTAGGTTTAGTGTGAGGGTTAGGTGTAGGGTTAGGTTTAGTGTGAGGGTAAGGTTTAAGGTGAGGGTTAGGGTAAGGTTGAGCTTTAGGGTTAGCATTAGGGTTAGGGTTACGGTTAGGGTTAGGGTTAGGGTTAGCGTTAGGGTGAGGGTTAGGGTTAGGGTTAGGGTGAATGTGAGGGTTAGGTTGAGGGTTAGTGTTAGGGTTAGCATTAGGGTTAGTGTGAGGGTTAGGTTTTGGGTTAGATTTAGAGTGAGGGTAAGGGTTTGGGTTAGGGTTAGGGTAAGGTTTAGTGTGAGGGTTAGGGTGAGAGTGAGGGTTAGGTTTAGTGAAAGTGTCAGGGTGAGGGTTAGGTTTAGTGTTAGGGTTAGGGTGAGGTTGAGGGATAGGGTAAGGTGAGGGTGAGGGTAAGGGATAGGGTTAGGGTTAGGGTTAGGGTTATTGTTAGGGTTAGGGTTAGGGTTAGGGTTAGGGTGAGGGTGAGGGTTAGGGTTAGGGTTAGCATTAGGGTTAGCATGAGGGTGAGGGAGAGGGTTAGGTTTAGGATTAGGGTTAGGTTTAGGGCTAGACTTATGGTGAGGGTGATGGTAAGGGTGAGGCTAAAGGTCAGAGGTAGGGTTAGGGTGAGGGTTAATGTTTGGGTGATATTTAGGGAAAGGGTGAGTTTTAGGGTGAATGTGACGGTTAGGGAGAGTGTGAGGGCTAGGGTTTGTGTGAGGGTTAGGGTGACGGTGAGGGTTAGGTTTAGGGTGAGGGTTAGGGTTAGGGTTAGCGTTAGGGTGAGGGTTAGGGGTAGGGTTAACTTTAGGGTGAGGTTTAGGTTTAGGGTTAAGCATTAGGGTTAGCGTGAGGGTGAGGGAGAGGGTTAGGTTTAGCATTAGGTTTCGGTTTAGGGTTAGGTTTAGGGTGAGGGTCATGGTGAGGGTGAGGCAAAGGCTCAGGGTTAGGGTTAGGGTTAGGGTGAGTGTTTGTTAGTGTTTGGATGATATTTAGGGAAAGGTTGACAGTTAGAGTGAGGTTGAGGGTTAGGGTGAGGGTCAAGTTTAGGGTTAGGGTTAGCATTAGGTTGAGAGTTAGGGTTCGGGTTATGTTGAGGGTGAGGGTTAGGGTGAGGGTTAGGGTTAAGGATAGGGTTAGGGTGAGGGTAAGGGTTAGGTTGAGGTTTTGGGAGAGGGTTAGGTTTACGGTGAGGGTTAGAGTTAGGATTAGGGTGAGCGTATGTGTTAGGGTGAGGGTTAGGATGAGCTTTACGGTTAGGTTGAGGGTTAGGGATAGGTTTAGGGTTAGGGTTAGTGTGAGGATTCGGCTGAGGGTGAGGGTGAGGGTGAGGTTTAGGTTTTGGGTGATGTTTATGGTTAAGGTGAGTTTTAGGTTTAGGATGAGGATTAGCCTGAGGAGTGGGGTTAGTTTTAGGGTTAAGGTGATGGTTTGGGTTAGGGTTATTGTTAGGTTAGTGTTAGGGTTAGGATGAGGGTGAGGGTGATGATGAGGGTTAGGATTAGGGTAAGGGATAGGGTTATTGTAGGGTTAGGGTTAATGTTAGGGTGAGGGTGAGGGTTAGGTTTAGGGTTAGGGTTTGGGTTACAGTTAGTGTTATGGTTAAGGTTATGTTGAGGGTTTCGGTTTAGTGTAAGGGTTAGGTTTAGGGTTAGGATTAGGGTGAGGGTAAGGGTTAGGGTGAGGGTTAGGGTAAGGGTGAGCGTTAGGGTTAGAATTAGGGTTAGGGATAGGGTTAGGGTGAGTGTTATGGTTAGGGTTAGGGTGAGGGTGAGGGTTAGGGTTAGGTTTAGGGTTAGGGTGAGGGTGAGGGTGAGGGTTAGGGTGAGGGTGAGTTTGAGTTTGAGTTTGAGGGTTGGGGTTAGTTTAGGGTAGAGGGTGAAGATGAGGTTTAGGGTTAGGATTACGGTTAGGGTTAGGGTGAGGGTGAGGGTTAGGGTTAGGGTTAGGTTGAGGTTTAGGCTTAGTTTGAGGGTTGGGTGAGTGTGAAGGTAAGGTTTAGGGTTAGGGTTAGGGTTAAGTTGAGGGTTAGGGTGAGGATTAGGGTTTGGGTTAGGGTGAGAGTATGTGTTAAGGTGAGAGGTAGGGTGAGGGTTAAGGTTAGGGTGAGGGTTAGGGTTAGGTTTAGTGTTAGGCTGAGGGTGAGGTTGAAGGGAGGTTAGGGATAGGGTTATCTTTAGGGTTAGGGTGAGGTTTAAGTTTAGGATTAGGATGAGGATTAGGCGGAGGGGTGGGGTTTGGATTACGGGTAAGGTGAGGGTGAGGGTTAAGGTTAGGGTTATTGTTAGGGTTAGGGTTAGTGTGAGGGGTAGCGTGACGGTGAGTGTAAGGGTTAGGGTTAGAGTTAGGGTGAGGCTGAGGGTTAGGGTTGTTGTTAGTGTTAGGGTGAGGGTTAGGGTTAGGTTTAGGGTTATGGTGGGGGTTAGGGTGTGGGTTGAGTTTAGGGTTAGTGTTTTGGTTAGGATGAGGGTTAGGGTGAGGGTTAAGGTGAGGGTGAGGATTAGGGTGAGAGTGAGGTTTAGGGTTAGGATTAGGGTTATGGTTAGGATTAGCGTTAGGATGAGGGCTAGGGTGAGGGTGAGGGTTAGGGTTAGGGTTAGGGTTAGGTTGAGGGTTAGTGTTCGGTTGAGGGTTCGGTGAGGTTAGGTTTAGGGTTAGGTTTAGGGTGACTGTAAAAGTTAGGGTGAGTTTTAGGTTGAGGGTGAGCTTTAGGGAGAGAGTTAGTGTTAGGGTGAGGGTTAGGGTGAGAGATAGGATTAGAATTAGGTTGAGGGTATCTGTTAGGGTGAGGGTTAGGGTGAGTGTTAGGGTTAGGATGAGGGTTAGGAATAGGGTTAGGGTTAGGGTTAGAGTGAAGATGAGGTTGAGGGTCATGGTTAAGGTTAGGATTATGATTAGCATTAGGGTGAGGGTAAGGATTAGGGTGAGGGTGAGGGTGAGTGTTAGGTGAGGGTTAGGGTTAGGGTTAGGTTTAGGCTTAGGATTAGTGTGAGGATTAGGGTTAGGGTTAGGGTTAGGGTTAGGGTGAGGGTAAGGTTTATGGTTATAGTTAGGGTAAGGTTTAGTGTGAGTGTTAGTGTGAGAGTGAGGGCTAGTTTTAGTGTGAGTGTTAGGTTGTGTGTTAGGGTGAGGGTTAGGTTTAGTATTAGGGTTAGGTTGAGGGTGAGGTTTAGGTTAATGGTGAGGGTGATGATTAGGGATAGGGTTAGGGTTAAGGTTTGCGTTAGGGTGAGTGTTTGGGTTAGGGATAAGTTGAGGGTGAGAGTTCAGTTGAGGGTTAGTGTGAGGGTAAGAGTTAGGTTGAGGGTTAGGTATAGGTTTAGAGTTAGGCTGAGGATGAGGATGAGGGTTAGGGTTAGGGTGAGGGTGACGGTGAGGTTTAGGATTAGGTTTAGGTTTAGGGTTAGGCTGAGGGTGAGGATGACTGTATGGCTGAGGGTGAGGGTGAGAATTAGGGTGACGTTGAGGGTTAGGGTTAGGTTGAGGGTGAGGGTTAGGGTTAGGTTTACCGTTAGGATGAGGGTTAGGCTGAGGGTTAGGTTTAGGGTTAGGGTGAGGGTGAGGGTTAGTGTGAGGGTTAGGGTTATCGTGAGGTTAAGAGTTAGGGTGAGGGTAAGGGTAAGGGTGAGGGGTAGGTTTAGGGTTGGGGTTAGCATGAGGATTCGGGTGAACATTAGGATTACGGTTAGTGTTAGTGTTAGGGTTAGGGTTAGGGTGAGGGATAGGGTGAGGGTTAAGATTAGGGTTAGGGTGAGGTTTAGGGTAAATGTTAGAGTTAGGGTGAGTTGTAGGGTGAGGGTGAGGGTTAGGTTTAGGGTGAGGGTAAGGGTTAGGGTGAGGGTTAGGGTGAGGGTGAAGTTTAGGGTTAGCATTATGTTTAGGGTGAGGTTGAGGGTTAGTGTTAGGGTTAGGGTTAGGGTGAGGGCTAGGCTGAGGGTGAAGTATAGGTTTAGGTTTAGGGATAGGGTGCGGATTAGGGTTAGGGTTAGGTTTAGGTTGAGGTTGAGCATTAGGCCCAGGGGTTGGGTTAGGGTTTTGGTGAGGGTTAGGTTTAGTGTGATTGTTAGGTTTAGGGTTAGGGTGAGGGTAAGAGTTAGGGTGAGGGATAGCGTGAGGGTGAGGGGTAGGGTTAGCATTAGGGTTAGGGTTAGGGTTAGGGTGAGGGTTAGGTTTAGGTTTAGGATTAGGGTGAGGGTGAGGGTTAGGTTTAGGGTGATGCTGAGGGTAAGTTTTAGGGTTAGGATTAGGGTGAGGGTTAGGATGAAGGCTATGGTTAGGGTTAGGGTTAGAGTGAGGATTAGGTTTAGGTTTAGGGTTAGGTTTAGGGTTAGGGTGAGGGTGATGGTTAGGATTATGGAGAGCGATAGGTTTAGGGTTAGCATTAGGGTGAGGGTTAGGGTTAGGTTTAGGGTGAGGGTTAGGGTAGGGTTGAGCGTTAGGTTTAACATTAGGTTTAGGTTTAGGGTTAGTGTGAGGTTTAGGTTTAGGTTTAGGGTTAGGGTTGAGGGTTAGGGTTAGGGTTAAGGTTAGGGTGAGGGTTAGGTTTAGTGTTAAGATTAGGTTTAGGAAAAGTGGAGTGTGAGGGTGAGGGTTAGAATTAGAGTGAGTGTACGGATGAAGTTTATTGTTTGGGTTAGGGTTTGGGTGAGGATTAGGGTTATGGTTAAAGTTAGGGTGAGGGTTATGTTGAGGGTGAAGGTTAGGGTTAGCATTAAGTTTAGGTTGAGTGTGAGGGTTAGGGTTATTGTTAGTGTTAGGGTTAGGGTTAGGTTTAGGGTTATGGTGGGGTTTAGGGTGAGGGTTGGGGTTAGGGTTAGGGATATGGTTAGGATGAGGGTTAGGGATAGAGTGAGGGTTAAAGTGAGGGTCAGAGTTAGGGTGAGGGTGAGGGATAGGTTTAGGGTGAGGGTTAGGTTTATAATTAGGGTTAGGATGAGGGCTAGGGTGAGGATGAGACTTAGGGTTAGGGTTAGGGTTAGAGTTAGGGTTGAGTTTTCAGGTGAGGGGTAGATTTAGGGTTAGGGTGAGGGTGAGGGTAAAGGTTCGGGTGAGGTTTGGGTGAGGTTGAGGTTCAGTGAGAGGGTTAGGTTTAGGGTGAGGTTTAGAATGAGGGTTAGGTTAGGATTAAGGTGAGGGTATGTGTTAGTGTGAGTGTTAGGGTGAGGGTTAGGGTTAGTATGAGGATTAGGGATAGGGTGGGAAGGTTAGGTTTAGGGTTAGGTTCAGGGTTAGGGTGAGGTTCATGTTAAGGATTAGGTTTAGGGTTAGGGTTAGGCTGTGGGTGAGGGTGAAGGTAAGGTTTAATGTTAGGGTGAGAGTGAGGGTTAGGGTTAGGTTTAAGGTGAGGGTTAGGGTTAGGGTTAGTGTGAGGATTAGGGTTAGATTTAGGGTGAGGGTAAGAGTTATGGTGAGGTTTAGGGTGAGGGTGAGGGTTAGGGAGAGGTTTAGGGTTGGGGTGAGGTTTAGGTATTGGTTTAGAGTTAGACTGAGGGTGAGGATGAGGGTTAGGGTTAGGGTTCGTGTGCGGGTGTGGGTGAGGGTTAGGATTAGGTTTAGTGTTAGGCTGAGGGTGAGGATGACAGTAAGGCTGAGGGTGAGGGTGAGAATTAGGGTTACGTTTAGGGTTAGAGTTAGGGTGAGGGTTAGGGTGAGGTTTAGGTGTACCGTTAGGATGAGGGTTAGGGTTAGGGTTAGTGTGAGGGTTAGGGTTAGTGTGAGGGTTAAGGTTAGGGTGTGGGTAAGGGTTAGGGTGAGGGTAAGGGTGAGGGTGAGGGGTAGGGTTAGGGTTAGCGATAGCATGAGGATTCGGGTGAGCATTAGTATTACTGTTAGTGTTAGTGTTAGGGTTAGGTTTAGGGTTAGCCTTAGGATTAGGCTTAGGGTGAGGTTTAGGGTGAATGTTAGGGTTTGGGTGAGCTGTAGGATGAGGGTGAGGGTTAGGTTTAGGGTGAGGGTAAGGGTTAGGGTGAGGGTTAGTTTGAGGGAGAAAGGTTCAGCATTATGTTTAGTGTGAGGGTGAGGGTTAGTGTTAGGGTTAGGGTTAGGCTAGTGCTAGGCTGAGGGTGAGGGTTAGGGTTAGGTTTAGGGATAGGGTGAGGATTAGAGTTAGGGTTAGGGTTAAGGTGGGCATTAGGCAGAGGGGTAGGGTTAGGATTAGGGTGAGGGTTAGGTTTAGTGTGATTGTTAGGTTTAGTGTTAGGTTGAGGGTAAGGGTTAGGGTGAGGGATAGGGTGAGGGTTAGGGTTAGGGTTAGCATTAGGGTTAGGGTTAGGGTTAGGGTGAGGGTTAGGTTTAGGTTTATCATTAGGGTGAGTGTTAGGGTTAGGGTGATGGTGAGGGGAGGGTTTAGGTTTAGGATTAGGGTGAGGGTTAGGATGAAGGTTATGGTTATGGTTAGGCTTATTGTGAGAATTAGGTTTAGGGTTAGGTTTAGGGTTAGGGTTAGGGTGAGGGTGAGTGTTAGGGTTAGGGTGAGCGTTAGGTTTAGGGTTAGCATTAGGGTGAGGGATAGAGTTAGGGTTAGGGTGAGGGTTAAGTAAGGTTGAGCATTTGGGTTATCATTACGGTTAGGGTTAGGGTTAGTGTGAGGCTTAGGTTTAGGGTTAGGGTTAGGGTGAGGTTTCGGGTTAGGATGAGGGCTAGGGTGAAAGTGAGGGTTAGGGTTAGGTTTATGGTTAGGTTAAGGGTTAGGGTTAGGGTGAGGTTTCAGTTGCGTGTGAGGTTTACAGAGAGTGTTTGGTTTAGGTTGAGAGAATGAGGGTTAGGGTTAGGATTAAGGTGAGGGTATGTGTTGGGGTAAGTGTTAGTGTGAGGGTTTAAGTTAGGATGAGGGTTAGCGATAGGGTGAGAAGGTGAGATTTAGGTTTAGGTTCAGGGTGAGCGTGAGGTTCATGTTTAGAATTAGGCTTAGGGTTAGGGTTAGGTTGTGGGTGAGGGTGAGGGTGAGGGATAGGGTTAGGGTGAGAGTGAACGTTAGGGTTAGGTTTAGGGTGAGGATTAGGGTTAGGGTAAGTGTGAGGATTAGGGTTAGAGTTATGGTGAGGGTAAGGGTTATGGTGAGGTTTAGGGTAAGGGTTATGGTTAGGTTTAGGGTGAGGGTGAGGGTTAGGGAGAGGTTTGGCTTTAGGGTGAGTTATAGGTATTGGTTTAAAGTTAGACTGAGGGTGAGGGTGAGGGTTAGGGTTAGGGTTCATGTGCAGGTGAGGGTGAGGGTTAGGATTAGGTTTAGGGTTAGTTTTAGGCGAAGGGAGATGGTGATGTTTAGAATTAGGCTGATGTTTAGGGTTAGGATTAGGGTGAGGGTGAGTGTTAGGGTTAGGTTTACGGTTAGGATGAGGGTTAGGCTGAGGATTAGGTTTAGGGTTAGGGTTGTGTGAGGGTTAGTTTTAGGGTGAGGGTAAGGGTTAGGGTGAGTGTAAGGGTGAGTGTGAGGGTTAGGATTAGGTTTAGGGTTAGGGTTAGGCTAAGGGAGAAGATGACAGTGAGGTTGATGGTGAGGTTTAGAATTAGGGTGATGTTTAGGGTTAGGATTAGTGTGAGCGTGAGGGTTAGGGTTAGATTTATGGTTAGGATGAGGGTTAGGCTGAGGATTAGGTTTAGGGTTAGGGTGAGGGTTAGGGTTAGTGTGAGGGTTAGTGTTAGGGTGAGGGTTAGGGTTAGGGTGAGGGTAAGGGTGAGGTTGAGGTTTAGGGTTAGGGTTAAGGTTGACCTGAGGATTCGGTTGAGCATTAATATTACGGTTAGTGTTAGTGTTAGGATTAGGTTTACGGTGAGGTTTAGGATGAGGGATAGGATTAGTGTTAAGGTGAGGTTTAGGGTGAGGTTTAGGGTTAAGGTGAGTTGTAGGGTGGGGGTGAGGGTTAGGTTTAGGGTGAGTACAAGTGTTAGGGTGAGGGTTAGGGTGAGGGTGAAGATTATTGTTAGCATAAATTTTATGGTGAGGGTGAGGGTTAGTGTTAGGGTTAGTGTTAGGGTGAGGGCTAGGCTGACAGTGAGGGTTAGGGTTAGGTTTTGGGATAGGGTGAGGTATAGGGTTAGGGTTAGGGTTAGTGTGAGCATTAGCCAGAGGGTTAGGGTTAGGGTTAGGGTTTGGGTTAGGTTTAGTGTGATTGTTAGGTTTAGGGTTAGGGTGAGGGTAAGGTTTAGTTTGAAGGATATGGTGAGGTGAGGGTTAGGGTTAGCATTAGGGTAAGGGTTAGGTTTAGTGTGAGGGTTAGGGTTAGGTTTAGGATTAGGGTGAGGGTGAGAATTAGGATTAGGGTGAGGGTGAGGGTGAGGGTTAGGGTTAGGGTTAGCATTAAGGTGAGAATTAGGGTGAGGGTGAGGGGTAGGGTGAGGGTTAAGTTAATGGTTATCATTAGGGTTAGCGTGAGGGTGAGGGAGAGGGTTAGGTTTAGCATTAGGGTTAGGTTTAGAGTTAGGCTTAGTGTGAGGGTGATGGTAAGGGTGAGGCATACCGTCAGGGTTAGGGTTAGGGTTAGGGTGAGTGTTAGTTTTAGGGTGATATTTAGGGAAAGGTTGAGGGTTATGGTGAGATTGAGGGTTAGGGTGAAGGTGAGGTTTAAGGTTAGGGTTAACATTAGATTGAGGTTTAGGTTTTGGGTTATCCTGATTGTGAGGTTTAGGGTGAAGGTTCGGGTTAGGGTTCAGGTACGGGTTAGTGTGAGGATTAGGGTTAGGGTTTGAGTTAGTGTTAGGGTGAGGGTAAAGTTTAGGGTGAGGTTTAGGGTGAGGTTTAGGGTGAGAGTTAGTTTTAGGGAGAGGGTTAGAGTTAACGTGAGGGTAAGGATGAGGGGTAGAGTTAGGGTTAGGGTGAGGGTATGTGTTAGGGTGAGGGTTAAGGTTAAGGGGGAGGGTTAAGGTTAGGGTTAGGCTGAGCGTGAGGGTGAGTGTGAGGGTTAGGGTTAGGGTGATCTTTAGGGTTAGGGTGAGTTTTAGGTTAGGGTTAGGATGAGGATTAAGCTGAGGGGTGGGATTAGGATAAGGGTTAGGGTGAGGGTTTGGGTTAGGGTTAGGGTTAGGGTGAGGGTAAGGATTAGGGATAGGATTAGGGTTAGGAATAGGGTTATTGTTAGCGTTAGGGTTAGGGTAAGAGAGAGGGTGAAGATGAGGTTTAGGTTTAGGATTAGGGTTAGGGTTAGGGTGAGGTTGAGTGTTAGTTTTAAGGTTAGATTGATGTTTAGGTTTAGTGTGAGGGTTGGGTGAGTGTGAGGGTAAGGGTTAGGTTGAGGGTTAGGGTGAGGTTGAGACTTAGGGTTTGGGTTAGTGTTAGGGTGAGGGTTAGTGTGAGGGTAAGGGCTACGGTTAGGTTTAGGGTTAATGTGAGGATTAAGGTTAGGGTTAGTGTTAGGGTGAGGGTTAGGTTTAGTGTGAGGGGTAGGGTGACGGTGAGGTTAAGGGCTAGGGTGAGGGTTAGGGTGAGGCTGAGGGACAGGGTTATGGTTAGAGTTAGGGTGAGGGTTAGGTTTAGGTTTAGGCTTATGGTGGGGGTTAGGGTGAGGGTTGGTCTTAGCGTTAGCATTAGGTTTAGCCTGAGGGTTAGGGAGAGGGTTAGGTTTAGCATTAGGGTTAGTTTTAGGGTTCGGCTTAAGGTGAGGGTGATGGTGAGGGTGAGGCATAGGGTCAGGGTTAGGGTTAGGGTTAAGTTTAGGGTGAGTGTTAGTGTTAGGGTGATATTTAGGGAAAGAGTGAAGGTTAGGGTGAGGTTGAGGGTTAGGGTGAGGGTGAGGTTTAGGGATAGGGTTAGCATTAAGGTGAGGGTTATGTTTCAGGTTATCATGAGGGTGAGGGTTAGGGTGAGGGTTAGAGTTAGGTTTCGGGTTAGGGTTAGTGTGAGGATTAGAGTTAGGGTTAGAGTGAGGGTAAGGTTTAAGGTGAGGTTTAGGATGAGAGTTAGGTTTAGGGAGAGGGTTAGGGTTAAGGTGAGGGTTAGGATGAGGTTTAGAGTTAGGGTTAGGTTGAGGGCATGTTTTAGGTTGAGGGTTAGTGTGAGGGTTAAGGTTAGGGTGAGGGTTAAGTTTAGGGTTAGCCTGAGGGTGATGGTGAGGGTGAGGATTAGGGTTAGGGTGATCTTTAGGGTTAGGGTGATGTTTAGGTTAAGGTTAGGATGAGGATTAGGCTAAGGAGTGGGATTAGGATTCGGGTTAGGGTGAGGGTTAGGGTTAGGGTTAGGGTGAAGGAGAGGGTGAGGATGAGGGATAGGATTAGGTTTAGGAATAGGGTTATTGTTAGGGTTATGTTAAGAGAGAGGTTGAAGATGAGGTTTAGGGTTAGTGTTAGGGTGCGGTTGAGGGTTAGGTTTAAGGTTAGCTTGAGGTTTAGGGTTAGTGGGAGGGTTGGGTGAGCTTGAGGGTAAGGGTTAGGTTGAAGGTTAGGGTGAGGGTGAGAGTTAACGTGAGGGTGAGGGTGAGGGTGAGGGTTAGGTTTAGGGTGAGGTTAGGGTTAGGATTAGGGTTAGGATGAGGGCTAGGGTGAGAGAGGTTTAGGGTTAGGGTTAGGTTGAGGGTTGGGGTTAGAGTGAGGGTTAGGGTGATGGTTAGGGTTAGGAAGAGGGTTAGGGCTAGGGTTAGGGTAAGGTTTAGGGTGAGGGTTAGGGTTAGGGTTAGTGTGAGGATTAGGGTTAGAGTTATGCTGAGGGTAAGGGTTATGGTGTGGTTTAGTGTGAAGGTGAGGGTTAGGGTTAGGTTTAGCATTAGTGTGAGGGTTAGGGTTAGGGTTCACGTTAGGGTGAAGGTTAGGTTTAGGGTTAGGGTTAGGATGAGGTTGAGGGTGACGGTTAGGGTAGCGGTGATCATTAGGGTTAGGGTGAGGTTTAGGTTTAGGTTTAGGTTTAGGATGAGGATTAGTCTGAGGGGTGGGTTTAGGATTAGGGTTAGGGTTCGGGTTAGGTTTATGGTTAGGGTTCGGGTGAGGGTAAGGGTTAGGGAGAGGGTAAGGTTGAGGGTGAGGGTTAGGGTTAGGGTTAGGGTTGACCTGAGGATTCGGGTGAGCATTAGGATTATGGTTAGTGTTAGTGTTAGGATTTGGTTTAGGGTGAGGGTTAGGGTGAGGGTTAGGATTAGGGTAGGGTGAGGTTTAGGGTGAGCGTTAATTTTAGTGTGAGTTTTAGGGTGAGGGTGAGGGTTAGGTTTCGGGTGAGGGTAAAGGTTAGAGTGATGGTTAGAGTGAGGGTGAGGGTTAGGGTTAGCATTAGGTTTAGGGTGAGCGTGAGGTTTAGGATTTAGGATTAGGATTAATGTGAGTTTTAGGATGAAGATTATGGTTATGGTTAGGGTTAGTGTGAAGATTAGGTTTAGGGTTAGGGTTAGGATGAGTGTTAGGCTGAGCAGTAGGATTAGGGTTAGGGTGAGGTTTAGGTTTATTGTGATTGTTAGGGTTAGGGTTAGGGTGAGGGTAAGGGTTAGGGTGAGGGATAGGGTGAGGTTGTGTTTTAGGCTTAGGGTTAGGTTTAGGATCAGGGTGAGGGTGAGGGTGAGGGTTAAGGTTAGGGTGAGGGTGAGGGTAGGGTTTAGGGTTAGAATTAGGGTGAGGGTTAGGATGAAGGTTATGGTTAGGATTAGGGTTAGTGTGAGGTTTAGGTTTAGGGTTAGGTTTAGGGTGAGTGTTAAAATGAGCAGTAGGGTTAGGGTTAGGGTGAGGGGTAGGTTTCTCGTGATTGTTAGGGTTAGGGATAGGGTGAGGTTAAGGGTTAGGGTGAGGGATAGGGTGAGGTTGTGTTTTAGGCTTAGGGTTAGGTTTAGGATTAGGGTGAGTGTGAGGGTGTGGGTTAAGGTTAGGGTGAGGGTGAGGTTAGGGTTTAGCGTTAGAATTAAGGTGAGGGTTAGGATGAATGTTATTTTTAGGATTAGGGTTATGGTTAAATTTAGGGTTAGGTTTAAGGTGAGGATGAGGATTAGGCTTAGGGTTAGGGTTAGGGTTAGGGTTAGGGTTAGGGTTATTGTTAGGGTTAGGGTGATGGAGAGGTTTAGGTTTAGGGTTAGCATTAGGTTTAGTCTGAGAGTGAGGGAAAGGGTTAGGTTTAGGATTAACGTTAGGTTTAAGGTTAGCCTTAGGTTGAGGGTTGATGGTGAGGGTGAGGCTAAGAGTGAAGTTAGGGTTAGGGTTAGGGTGAGAGTGAGGATTAGGGTGAGTGTGAGGGTTATGGTGTGGGTGAAGGTTAGGGTGACAGTGATGTTTAGGGTGAGGGTGAGGGTTAGGGTTAGGATTAGAATTAGGGTAAGGGTTAGGGTTAGGTTTAGGGTAAGGGTGATTGTTAGATTGAGAGTTAGGGTTAGGGTTAGGTTGAGGCTTAGGATTAGTGTGAAGATTAAGGTTAAGCTTAGGGTTAGGGTGAGGTTAAGGTTTATAGTTAGGGTAAGGTTTAGAGTGAGGGGGAGGGTGAGAATGAGGGCTAGTTTTAGTGTGAGTGTTAGGGTGAGGGTTAGGTTTAGTGTTAGGGTTAGAATGAGGGTGAGGGTTAGGTTTATGGTGAGGGTGAGGGTTAGGGATAGGGTTAGGGTTAGGGTGAGGGTTAGGGTGAGGGTTTGCATTAGGGGTAATTTGAGGGTGAGGGTACTGTTGAGGGTTAGGGTGAGGGTTAGGGTAAGGGGGAGGATTAGGTATTGGTTTAGAGTTAGGATGAGTGTGAGGGTGAGGGTTTGGGTTAGCGTTAGGGTGAGGGTGAGGGTGAGTGTTAGAATAAGGATGACTTTTAGGGTTAGGGTTAGGGTGAGTCTGAGGGTTAGGTTTTGGTTTACCGTTAGGATAAGGGTTAGGCTGTGGGTTAGGGTTAGGTTTAGGGTGAAGGTTAGGGTTAGTGTGAGGGTTAGAGTTAGGGTGAGGGTAAGGTTTAGGGTGAGGGTAAGGGTGAGGGTAAGGGGTAGGGTTAGGGTTAGGGTTAGCATGAAGATTCGGGTGAGCATTAGGGTGACTAACACTAACCGTAATGGTTAGTGTTAATGTTAGGTTTAGGCTTAGGGTGAGGGTTAGGATTAGGGTTAGGGTGAGGTTCAGGGTGAGGGTTAAGAATAGGGTGAGTTGTAGGGTGAGGGTGAGGGTTAGGTTGAGGGTGGGGGGTAAGGGTTAGGGTGAGGATTAGGGTGAGGGTGAAGTTTAGGGTTAGCATTAGGTTTAGGGTGAGGGTGAGGGTTAGGGTTAGGGTTAGAGTTAAGGTGAGGGCTAGGATGAGGCTGAGGGCTAGGGATAGGTTTAGGGATAGGGTGAGGATTAGGGTTAGGATTAGGGTTATGGTTAGGGTGAGTATTAGGCAGAGTGGTAGGTTTAGGGTTAGGGTGAGGGTTAGGGTTAGTGTGATTGTTAGGTTAATGGTTAGGGTGAGGGTAAGTGTTAGGGTGAGGGAAAGGGTGAGGGTAGGGTTTAGGGTTAGGATTAGTGTGAGTTTTATGATGAAGATATGGTTAGGGTTAGGGTTAGTGTGAGGATTAGGTTTACGTTTAGGGTTAGGATGAGGTTTAGCATGAGGATGAGGGTTAGGGTTAAGCTGAGAGTTAGGTTTAGTGTTAGCATTAGCGTGAGAGTTAGGGTTATGGTTAGGGTGAGTGTTAGGGAGAGTGTAAGGTTTAGGGTTTGGGTGAGGGTTAGAGTGAGGGTTAGGGTTACGGTTATTTTGAGGGTGAGGGTTAGGGTGAGGTTTAAGGTTAGGATTAGCATTAGGATTAGCGTGAGTGTGAGGGAAAGGGTTAGGTTTAGCATAAGGGTTAGGGGTGATATTTAGAGAAAGGGTTAGGGTTAGGGTGAGGTTGAGGGTTAGGGTGAGGGTGAGGTTTAGGGTTAGGGTTAGCATTAGGGTGAGGGTTAGGGTTAGGGTTAGGGTAAGGGTGAAGCTTAGTTTGAGAGTTAGGTTTAGGGTTAGGTTTAGGCTTAGGATTAGTGTTTGGATTAGGGTTAGGGTTAGGGTTAGGGTTAGGGTGCGGTAAGGTTGAGGGTTACAGTTAGGGTAAGGTTTAGGGTGAGGGTTAGGGTGAGATTGAGGGCTAGTTTCAGTGTGAGGGTTAGGGTGAGTGTTAGGGTGATGGTTAGGTTTAGTGTTAGGGTTAGGGTGAGTGTGAGGGTTAGGTTTATGGTGAGGGTGAGGGTTAGGGATAGGGTTAGGTTTAGGGTGAGGGTTTTGGTTAGGGTTAAGTTTTGGGTGAGGGTTCGGTTGAGGGTGAGGGTGAGGGTTAGGGTTAGGTTGAGGGTTAGGTATAGCTTTAGAGTTAGGCTGATGGTGAGGGTGAGGGTTAGGGTTAGGGTTAGGGTGAGGGTGAGGTTTAGAATTAGGGTGACTTTTAGGGTTAGGTTTAGGGTGAGGGTGAGGGTTAGGTTTATGTTCACCGATAGGATGAGTGTTAGGCTGAGGGTTAGGGTTCGGCTTAGGGTGAGGTTTAGGGTTAGTGTGAGGGTTAAGGTTAGGGTGAGAGTAAGAGTTAGGGTGAAGTTAAGGGTGAGAGTAAGGGGTAGGGTTAGGGTTAGGTTTACCATGAGGATTTGGGTGAGCATTAGGATTACGATTAGTGTTAGTGTTAGTGTTAGGGTTAGGGTGAGGGTTAGGGTGAGGGTTAGAATTAGGGTTAGGGTGAGGTTTAGGGTGAGGGTTAGGGATAGGGTGAGTTGTAGGGTGAAGGTGAGGGTTAGGTTGAGGGTGAGGGTAAGGGTTAGGATGAGGTTTAGGGTGAGGGTGAAGGTTAGGGTTAGCATTAGTTTTAGGGTGAGGGTGAGGTTTAGGGTTAGGGTTAGGGTTAGGGTTAGGGTAAGCATCAGGCAAAGGGGTAGGGTTAGGGTTAGGGTGAGGGTTAGGTTTATTGTGTTTGTTAGGTTTAGGGTTAGGGTGAGGGTAAGGGTTAGGGTGAGGGATAGGGTGAGGGTGAGGGTTAGGGTTAGCATTAGGGTTAGGGTTAGGGTTAGGGTGAGGGTTAGGTTCAGGTTTAGGATTAGGTTGAGAGTGAAAGTTAGGGTTAGGGTGATGGTGAGGGTAGGGTTTAGGGTTAGGATTAGTGTGAGTTTTAGGATGAAGGTTATGGTTAGTGTTAGGGTTAGTGTGAGGATTAGGTTTACGCTTAGGGTTAGGGTGAGGGTGAGGGTTAGGGTTAGTGTGAGCTTTAGGTTTAGGGTTAGCATTAGGATGAGGGTTGGGGTGAGGGTTAGGTTGAAGGTTAGAGTAAGGGTGAGGGTTAGGGTTAACATTAGGCTTAGGGTTAGGATTAGTTTGAGTTTTAGGATGAAGGTTAAGTTTAGAGTTAGGGTTAGTGTGAGCATTAGGTTTAGGGTTAGGGGTTAGGCTTAGTGTTAGGGTTGGAGTGAGGGTTAGGGGTAGGGTGAAGGTTAGTTTTAGGGTTAGCATTAGGATGACGGTTAGGGTTAGGGTTAGGGTTAGGGTTAGGGTGAGGTTTAGGTTCAGGTTTAGGATTAGTTTGAGGGTGAAATTTAGGGTTAGGGTGATGGTGAGGGTAGGGTTTAGGGTTAGGATTAGTGTGAGTTTTAGGATGAAGGTTATGGTTAGGGTTAGGGTTAGTGTGAGGATTAGGTTTACGGTTAGGGTTAGGGTTAGGGTTAGGGTGAGGGTGATGGTTAGGGTTAGGGTGAGCATTAGGTTTAGGGTTAGCATTAGGATGAGGGTTAGGGTTAGAGTTAGGTTGAAGGTTAGAGTAAGGGTGAGGGTTAGGGTTAACATTAGGCTAAGGGTTAGGATTAGTTTGAGTTTTAGGATGTACGTAAGTTTAGGGTTAGGATTAGTGTGAGCATTAGGTTTAGGGTTAGGGGTTAGGGTTAGTGTTAGGTTTGGAGTGAGGGTTAGGATTAGGGTGAAGGTTAGGTTTAGGGTTAGCATTAGGATGAGGGTTAGGGTTAGGGTTAGGGTGAGTGTGAGGGTTAGGGTTTGGCTGAGGGTTAGGGTGACAGTGAGTGTTAGGGTCAGGGTGAGGGTTAGGGTTAGGGTTAGCATTAGGGTGAGGGTTAGGGTTAGGGTTATTTTGAGGGTGAGGTTTAGGGTGAGGGTTAAGGATAGGGTTACCATTAGGGTTAGCATTAGGGTGAGGGAGAGGGTTAGGTTTAGCATTAGGTTTAGGTTTAGTGTTAGGCTTATGGTGAGGGTGATGGTGAGGGTGAGCCATAGGTTCAGGGATAGAGTTAGGTTTAGGGTGAGTGTTAGTGTTAGGGTGATATTTAGGGAAAGGTTGAGGGTTAGGGTGAGGTTGAGGGTTAGGGTGAGGGTGAGGTTTAAGGTTAGGGTTAGCATTAGGGTGAGGTTTAGGGTGAGGGTTATGTTGAGGGTGAGTGTTCGGGTGAAGGGTAGGGTTAGGGTTAGTGTTAGGGTTCGTGTGAGGATTAGGGTTAAATTGAGGGTTAGGGTTAGGTTGAGGGTAAGGTTTAGGGTGAGGTTTAGTGTGAGTGTTTGGTTTAGGTAGAGGGTTAGGGTCAAGGTGAGGGTTAGGATGAGGGTTAGGGTTAGGGTTAGGGTGAGGGTATGTGTTAGGGTGAGGGTTAGGGTGAGGGTAAGAGTTAGTTTTAGGGCTAGGTATAGGGTTACTGTGAGGGTTAGGGTTAGAGTTATTGTTAGGGTTAGGGTTAGGGTGAGGGTGAGGATGAGCATTAGGATTAGGGTTAGGAATAGGGTTATTGTTAGGGTTAGGGTTAACTTTATGGTGAGGGTGAGTGTTACGTTTATTGTGAGGGTTACGTTTAGGGTTAGGTTTCAGGTGAGGGTAAGGATTAGGGTGAGGGTTAGGGTAACTTTAAGCTTTAGGGTTAGCATTACGGTTAGGTTTAGTGTTAGGGTGAGGGTTAGGGTTAGTGTTAGGGTTAGGATGAGGGTGAGGGTTAGTGTGAAGTTTAGGGTGAGGGTTAGGGTTAGGGTCAGTGTTAGGGTTAGGCTTAGTGTTAGGGTGAGGGTGAAGATGAGGGTTAGGATTAGGGTTAGAATAGGGTTATTGTTAGGGTTAGGGTTAGAGTAAGAGAGAGAGTGAAGATGAGGTTTAGGGTTAGGATTAGCATTAGGGTAAGGGTGAGGTTGAGGGTTAGGTTTACGGTTAGGTTGAGGTTTAGGGTTAGTGTGAGGATTGGGTGAGCATGAGGGTAAGGGTTAGGGTGAGGGATAGGGTGAGGGTGAGACTTAGGGTTAGGGTCAGTGTTAGGGTGATGTTTAGTGTGAGGGAAAGGTTTAGGTTTAGGGTTAGGGTTAGTGTGAGGATTACGGTTAAGGTTAGGGTTAGGGTGATGGTTAGGGTTAGTGTGAGGGGTAGGGTGACAGTGAGGGTAAGGGTTTGGGTGAGGGTTAGGGTGAGGCTGAGGGTTAGGGTTATTGTTAGTTTTAGGGTGAGGGTTAGCGTTAAGTTTAGGGTTATGGTGGGGGTTAGGGTGAGGGTTGGGTTTAGGGTTAGGGTTAGGATGAGGGTTAGGGTTAGGGTGAGTGTTAAGGTGAGGGTGAGGGTTAGGGTGAGGGATAGGGTTAGGTTGAGGGTTAGGGTTAGGGTGAGGGTGAGGGTGAGGGATAGGTTTAGGGTTAGGGTTAGCATGAGGATTCGGTGAGCATTAGGATTATGGTTAGTGTTAGTGTTAGGTTTAGGGTTAAGTTGAGGGTTAGGGTGAGGTTTAGCATTAGGGTTAGGGTGAGGTTTATTGTAAGGGTTAGGGTTAGGGTGAGTTGTAGGGTGACGGTGAGGGTTAGATTTAGGGTGAGGGTAAGGGTTAGGGTGAGGGTTAGGGTGAGGGTGAATGTTAGTGTTAGCTTTAGGTTTAGGGTGAGGGTTAGTGTTAGGGTTAGGGTGAGGGTGAGGGCTAGGCTGAGGGTGAGGGTTAGGGTTAGGTTTAGGGTAAGGGTGAGGATTAGGGTTAGGGTTAGGGTTAGGGTGAGCATTAGGCAGAAGGGTAAGGTTAGGGTTAGGGAGAGGGTTAGGTTTAGTGTGATTGTTAGGTTTAGGTTTAGGGTGACAGTAAGGGTTAGGGTGAGGGATAGGATGAGGGTGAGGGTTAGGGTTAGCATTAGGGTTAGGGTTAGGGTTAGGGTGAGGGTTAGGGTTAGGTTTAGGTTTAGGTTTAGGGTGAGGGTGAGGGTTAGGGTTAGGGTGATGGTGAAGGTAGGGTTTAGGGTAAGGATTAGGGTGAGGGTTAGGATGAAGGTTATGGTTAGGGTTAGGTTAGTGTGAACATTAGGGTTAGGGTTAGTGTTAGGGTGAGGGTGAGTGTTAGGGTTAGGGTGAGCGTTCGGGTTAGGGTTAGCATTAGGGTGAGTTTTAGGGTTAGGGTTAGTAAGAGGGTTATGGTAAGGGTGAGCGTTAGGGTTAGCATTAGGTTTAGGATTAGGTTTAGTGTGAGGCTTAGGTTTAGTGTTAGGGTTAGGGTGAGTGTTAGGATTAGGGTGAGGATGAGGGTGAGGTTAAGGGTTAGGGTTAGGTTTAGGATTAGAGTGAGTGTGAGGGTGAGGTTTAGGGTTAGGTTGAAGGTGAGGGTAGGGTTTAGGGTTAGAATTGTAGTGAGAATTAGGGTGAAGTTTATGGTTAGGGTTAGTGTGAGGATTAGGGTTATGTTTAAGTTTAGGGTTAGGTTTAGGGTGAGGGTGAGGGTTAGGTTTAGGTTGAGGTTAAGGGTTAGCGTGAGGGTTAGGGTGAGGGTGAAGGTTAGGTTTACCAATAGGTTTCGTGTGAGGATTAGGGTTATTGTTACTGTTAGGTTGAGGGTTACAGTTAGGTTTAGGGTTAAGATGAGGCTTAGGCTGAGGTTTAGGGTTAGGGTTAGGGTGAGGGTTAGGGTTAGTGTGAGGGTTAGGGTTAGTGTGAGGGTTAGGTATAGGTTTAGAGTTAGGCTGAGGTTGAGGGTGAGGGTTAGGTTTAAGGTTAGGGTGAGGGTTAGGGTTAGGGTGAGAGTTAGTGTTAGTGTTAGCGTTAGGGTGAGGATTAGGTTGAGGTTTAGGGTTAGGGTTAGTGTGACGTTTAGGGTGAGGGTTAGGGTTTGGTGAGTTTTACGGTGAGGATGAGGTTTAGGTTTATGGTGTGGGTAAGGTTTAAAGTGAGAGTCAGGGTGAGGGTGAAGGTTAGGATTAGCATTAGGTTTAGGGTGAGGGTGAGGGTTAGGTTTAAGGTTAGCGTTAGGGTTAGGGTTAGGCTGAGGATGAGGATTAGGGTTAGGTTTAGGGAAAGGGTGAGGATTTGGGTTAGGGTTAGGTTTAGGGGGATGGTTAGGATGAGGTGTAGTGTTAGGGTTAGGGTGAGGGTTAGCTTTAGTGTGATTGTTAGGGTTAGGGTTAAGGTGATGGTAAGGGTTAGGGTGAGAGATAGGTTGAGTGTGAGTTTTAGGGTTAGGGTTAGTGTTAGGATTAGGGTGAGTGTGTGTGTGAGGGTTTAGGGTTAGGGTGAGTGTGAGGGTAGGGTTTAGGGTTAGAATTAGGGTGAGGGTTAGGATGAAGGTTATGATTAGGGTTAGGGTTAAAATGAGGTTTATGGTTATGGTTAAAGTTAGGGTTTGGGTTAGGGTGAAGGTGAGGGTTAGGTTTAGGGTGAGGGTAAGTGTTAGGTTGAGGGTTAGGGTGAGGGTGAAGTTTAGTGTTAGCATTAGGTTTAGGGTGAGGGTGAGGGTTAGTGTTAGGGTTAGGGTTAGTGTGAGGGCTTGGCTGAGGGTGAGGTTTAGGGTTAGGTGAAGGGATAGGGTGAGGATTAGGGTGAGGGTTAGGGTGAGGTTTAGGTTTAGTGTGATTGTTAAGTTTAGTGTTAGGGTTAGGGTAAGGGTTAGTGTGAGGGATAGGGTGACATTGAGGGTTAGGGTTAGCATTAGGTTTAGGGTTAGGTTTAGGGTGAGGGTTAGGTTTAGGTTTAGGATTATGGTGAGGGTGAGGTTTAGGGTTAGGGTGATGGTGAGGGTAGGGTTTAGGGTTAGGATTAGGGTGAGAGTTAGGATGAAAGTTATGGTTAGGGTTAGGGTTAGTGTGAGGATTAGGTTTGGGGTTAGTGTTAGGTTTAGGGTGCGGGTGAGTGTTAGGGTTAGGCTGAGCGTTTGGTTTAGGGTTAGCATTAGGGTGAGGGTTATGGTTAGGGTTAGGGTGAGGGGTAGGTAAGGGTGAGCATTAGGGATAGCATTAGGGTTAGGGTTAGGGTTAGTGTGAGGGTTAGGTTTTGGGTTAGGTTTAGGGTGAGGGTGAGGGTGAAAGTTAGGGTTAAGCTTACGGTGAGGGTTAGGTTTAGGGTGAGGGTTAGTGTTAGGGTTAGTGTTAGTGTGAGCATTAGCGTGAGGTTTAGAGTTAAGGTTAGGGTGACATTTAGGGTGAGGGTTAGGTTTAGGGTGAGGGTGAGGGTAGGGTTTAGAGTTAGAATTAGGGTGAGTGTTAGGATGAAATTTATGGTTATGGTTTGGGTTAGTGTGAGGATTAGGGTTATGGTTAAAGTTAGGGTTATTGTTAGGGTGAGGGTGAGGGCTACAGTGAGGGCAAGGGTTAGGGTGAGGCATAGGGTGAGGGTGAGGTTTAGGGTCAGCATTAGGGTTAGGGTTAGTGTTCGGGTGAGGGTTAGGGTTAGGTTTAGGATTAGGGTGAGCGTGAGAGTTAGGGTTAGGGTGATGGTGATGGTAGGGTTTAGGGTTGGATTAGTGTGAGTTTTAGGATGAAGTTTATCTTTAGGATTAAGTTTAGTGTGAGGATTAGGTTTAGGTTTAGGGTTAGGGTTAGGGTTAGGGTGAGGGTGAAGGTTAGGTTTAGGGTGAGGGTTAGGGTGAGGGATAGGATGAGGGTGAGGGTTAGGGTTAGCATTAGGGTTAGGGCTAGGGTTAGGGTTAGCTTTAGGGTTAGCCTGAGGGTGAGGGAGAGGGTTACATTTAAGGTTAGCGTTAGGTTTAGGGTTAGGCTTAGGGTGAGGGTGATTGTGATGGTGAGGCTTAGGTTTAGGATTAGCGTTAGGGTTAGGGTGAGGGTTAGGGTGCGGGTGAGGGTGAGGGTGAGGGCGAGGGTTAGGGTGAGGGTGAGGGTTTGGGTTTGGGTGAGGGTTAGGGTGACGGTCAGTTTTAGAGTGAGGGTAAGGGTTAGGATGAGGGTGAGGGTTAGGGTTAGGATTAGACTTAGGGTGAGGTTTAGGGTTAGGGTTAGGGAGAGGGTGAGGGTTAGGGTGAGGAATAGAGTTAGGGTTAGGTTTAGGCTGAGGATTAGTGTGAGGATTAGGGTTAGGGTTAGTTTTAGGGTGAGGGTAAGGTTTAGGGTTATAGTTAGGGTAAGGTTTAGGGTGAGGGTTAGTGTGAGAGTGAGGGCTAGTTTTAGTGTAAGTGTCTGGGTGATGGTTAGGTTTAGTGTTAGCGGTTGGGTGAGGATGAGGTTTAGGTTTAGGGTGAGGGTGAGGGGTAGGGATAGGGTTAGGGTTAGGGTTATTGTTACGGTTAGGGTTAAGGTTAGGGTGTGGGTGAGGGATAGGGTTAAGGTTAGCATTATGGTTAGCATGAGGGTGAGGGGGAGGGTTAGGTTTAGGATTCGGGTTAGCTTTAGGGTTAAGCTTAGGGTGAGTGTGATGGTGACGGTGAGGCTTAGGGTGAGGGTTAGGTTTAGGGTTATGGTGAGGGTTAGTGTTAGGGTGATATTTAGGGTAAGAGTGAGGGTTATGGTGAGGTTGAGGGTTAGGGTTAG